>NC_041215.1:2375490-2420668 GCF_002837175.3 Physeter macrocephalus
TTTTGTTTTTGCGGTACGCGGGCCTCTCACTGTCGTGGCCTCTCCCGTTGCGGAGCACAGGCTCCGGACGCGCAGGCTCAGCGGCCACGGCTCACGGGCCCAGCCGCTCCGCGGCACGTGGGATCCTCCCAGACCGGGGCGCGAACCCGGTTCCCCTGCATCGGCAGGCGGACTCTCAACCACTGCGCCACCAGGGAAGCCCCTTCTGCCCATTTTTTAATCGAGTTGTTCATTTTTTTGTCGTCGAGTTGTATGAGCTGTTTATATATGTTGGATATTAATCTCTTATCAGTCATATCATTTGCACATATTTTCTCCCATTCAGTAGGTTATATTTTCATTTCATCAATGGTTTCCTTTGCTGTGCAAACACTTTTAAGCTTAATTAGGTCAGTTTGGGGGCAGTTATAAACTTGATACCTCTGCTTCCCATTGCTTTAAAGATAAAATCCTGAAGTTGGCTGATTTGACCAATTGCCATCTTATCTGATACGTCCTCCTTCCATCATTCCGTCATTCTGCTCCACCACTTGGCCTCCACTTAGTTCCTCAAAAGGCCAAGCTCGTTCTCATCTCATAATCCTTGCACATGCTCTTCCCTCTCCCTGAAGCTCTTCACCACTCTTTCTCATCTTTACTTTCAGCTTATATGTCTGCAGACTCTCCTTCCCCCAAACTTAAACTAGGTTCCTTCTGGTTTTTCTGACTCATGCTGCCACCACGCTTTTCCTTCACAGCACTTAAGACAACTCATAACTGCATAATTATGCAATTCATTTGAGTGATTATTTGTTTAACATCTCAGCCCTGATGAACAGAGCACTTGTCTGACTTATTTGTGACCATGTTGCTGGCGCCTAGAACAGTACTTGGCACAGAACAGGAGCGCAATACATATTTGGTAAGTGAGTGACTGAACTTGCCATATCGTCAAGGAGCCCATGATCAAGAGAGACAGAAAAGCCTTTGTGTATTTACCATGCCATGTGATGGATGCTGCAGGAGAGGGATCTTAACTGATGCTGTCTGGAGAAGACAGAAAAACGTCCATTTCAGAGGAAGTAGCCCTTGAGGTGACATTTTATAGAGAGCTGCACAACACCAGCAAGCACCATTCACACTGTAGTCTAAATAGTGTCCTGTGGAGGTGTGCAATGCAATGGGATAGATTTGAAGGAGGCCCAGGAAATAAGCCGGCAGAGAGAGAAGGAAATCAGGCACCAGATGGGGGCAGGAGCACATGCAAAGCTATGAAAATGTCACCCAGGAAGTTGTGTTGGCGGAACAGCAAGTACCTCTAGAGAGTGAGTAGATGTGTAGCAGGGTGACAGTGAGTAGGAGAGAAGCAACAGATAAAACCTGAAAGCTGGGCTCCCCTGGTTGTGCAGTGGTTGAGAGTCCGCCTAAAAAACCTGAAAGCTAAGCAGGGAGCAGATCATAAAGGACCTTGACCACCTAATTAAAGAGCATGGCCTTTGTCCTGCGGGCAGTGGGGAGCCATTAAAGGCTTTAAAGTTGGGGACATATTCAGATGTATTTCCTTTGAACACCTTGTCTTCTCCTTCCCCAGAGCCTCTACACAAGAGATTCCTGAAAAGCTCCACCCCATCTTCCCCCCACCAGTTAGAGAATCACACACACACACACACACACACACACACACACACACACACACACACACACACACACACACCCCTTCTTTCCTATCTAGTGAGCTCCCATGGCTTTAGATTTCATGCCCACCATCACTCCCTCAGGGAAATCTTCCCTGACTGCCTACACTACACCACAGCCCCCAGCCACTCCCTCCCATAGCATCGAATAGCTCCACCTTACAGAACTTCTCAAGTATAATTTTGTATTTGTGTCTGTGATTCTGAGGTTAAGTCTCCCATGCTCCAAACCATAACCTCACTGGGAACAAGAACCACATCTGCCTTTGCTCACCATTGTAATCACATTGGCTGTCAAGGTGCCTGGCATGTACTAGATACTCCATAATTATGTGCTCTATGAATGACTGTTTAACAAAGATCCTTCTGCCTATTCATGCAGAGAATGCATTGGTATATGGTTGAGCCTACAGGCTGAAGGCTGGACTTTTGCAGTAGTCCTTAGGGGAGAGACTGAGTATGTGAAATTGAGTCCCAGGGATGTTCATATGCCCAATGCCCCAGCTAGGAAATGTCAAAGTAGGCATTTTTAACCCATGTCTATCTAACTGCAGAACCAAACTCCATTGACTGTATTTTCTAATTTTCTGTATTCTTGATGCTCTGGCATTTGGGGCCTTCAGCCTGGAGAGACTGCCCCCCTACAGAGCTAGTTAATTCCTAGGGATAACAAATGACTACTCTGTAAGTGTACCTTTGTACGCAAGCCAGCCAATCCAGAGCCCAGACCGCAGTGGTCTCCTTTATCTAACTCTCACACGCCAAGCCAATATTCTCTCTGCCCTAAATCACCCCAGGGCCAGGTACCAGACAACTAGGGACCACCCCTGTAGCCCAGAGGCTGCCACATTGTTCAAACTTTCCAATCCTAAGCTTACTCAGCATACCTATCCTGCCTTGCCAATTCCTTCCCACAAAATCCCCAGCAAAGGCTCTGGGCCACGCTCTCCCCTCTAATCCATCTCTGCCTCCTGACTGACGCTGGTGCTTCCCTGTGTGGCCCTGCATTGGCATACTGTGCCTCCCATTTCTAGGGCTCTGTGAGTATAAACTTCTTCCTTCATGACAGTCATTTTCATGTCTGTGTGTCTTAAGGTACCTGATTAAAACAAATCCTGGGTATGAATTTTACCACAAAGACCCTTTAATGCATTTAATGCAGGTGTCCCAGTGTCCTAACTCCTTGAGGATGCAACTGTGCAGTGAACACTCTAGCCTTCATTGCTCTCAACATGGCTTCTCAGAAGGCAGTCATGAATGTTTGAAGATAATAAGCAGGAAGCTCTCAGGAGCCCTCCCTCCAGAGCATCTGCTTTAGCCCCACACCAGGCCCAGGCGTGGAGCTTCTCTAGTGGCCTCGGGACCAACCAGTTTTACAAATTATCAACATCTCCCCATTAGCTGTTGCAATATTAAATTGTGTGACTGGAAATGAATGAATAATCCCACGGGCAAGTGAGGGAGACCGAGCAGCAGGGATTTAATAACAAGTCCTGCCCTCTCTCCAAGCTGAAGGTCTCCCTAATTAAATATTAAAAATCTATCCGCACAGCTACAGCAAAAAATTGCTTTTTCAGCAGCGTAGCTTTCAGAAACTTCCTCAGAAGACCAAAAAGCTGTGGGAATATCCTCTTGGGGACCCAGGTGTGGAAGCAAGGGAGCCGCCACATGACAAGCACTCCTGGGCACCGGGCACAGGTCGTGCACACACCTTGTCACATTTAGTCCCCATGAGGACCATGAGACCTGGGTTAGATCACATCCAAGTGACAAAGCTGGGATTTTAACCCAGTTTGATGTGGTTATAAAGCTCATGCAATATAACACAGCAGTTAAGAATATGGGTTTTGGCATCAAGCAGACCTGGATTTGAGTCTCAGGTCTGTCATTTACTAACTGTGTGGCCTTGGGCAGATTACCTTACATCTCTGAGTCTCAGGTTCTTTGTCTTTAAAACGGTAGCAGTGTGGAGCTCACAGGGTTTGGGAAGGGTTACGTGAGATAATATACATGAAGCCCTAGATGCTGGTCTGGTACCTAGGAAATGCTTCTGAAATGTCAGCTACTATTCTGACCAATGGAAGACCCTCCCCCCTCATTCCCACCCCCTGATATCTGAGAAATGCCTCCTCTAGACTAGAGGGCACCCTGTCCAAACCGCTGCTTCTAGCCGGGCTGTGTCTCTTTTCTTCATAGGTCAGGGAAGAGTTATCAGGAACTGTTTATCACCTGCTGAACCTGTACTCCATGCCAGTTGCATCTTTGTTCATCAACTTACTGAAATCTCACAAGAGCCCTAAAAAGTAGAGATGGTTTCTACTATTTCCCAGTGTTAAAACTGAGATTGATGAATCTAACATGTTGCCAAGGCTACACGAAGATTCCCCAAGCCAGAGGTGCTCCATCCTCATCTGCCCACCCCCAATACCAGGGCTTTCGAGGTGTTCCACACTTGTTCTTTAAGTCGACTTAAAAATAACCTTCATGGATTCCTCCTTTTTAGAAATTTGTACTTAATCATTGCAGAAAGTTTTAAAAATACACATATAACAGCCATCCAAACCCCAACCTTCACAGATAACCACTGCTAAAATTTTTATATATGATATGCTAGAGATAGGTAGATAGATAGATAGATAGAGAGATAGACAGAAATTTCCTATTTTATAAAGCCTTCTTTTTTCCACTTCTAGGAATATTTCTGAGAAATGATATGAAATATGTACAGGGTTACCCACATCCTTAATCCTGGTCCCATTGCTTCCTAGCTTCCTAGACTTTGCTTCAATAATTATTACATCTCTTTTGCATATTTAATCTCTCCCTTTTAATTACAACTACTAGGACCTGTTTCCCCCTTCAGGGTCATGGGCCAACTAAAATAATAATAAAGAGGGAAGTTACTGATTAGCTAGAAAAAAATCTTAACAGTCCTAGGAGATTTTCTTCAGCTTTAGTTTTCCTGATGCCATGGAGTCAGGTCTCCAGCCAAGCCTGACTCAGCCTATGGCATTCTAAATAGGAATAACCATGCCCCTTGGCATTCCAGCTGAAACTTCAAATATCTCAAATTGTAGGTATTATTATTAACTGATAGGGAGAAAAAGACTTTCCTCCCTTTCCCTCACTTGCAGAGAGCTGGGACCAAGTCTAAGGTCTCAGTCCTGTTTGCTTAACAGAGGCTCTCTATTGCAGTGAGCCAGCAAGGACAGGAAGGATGCAAAGCCATCAGGCAGAGACCTGCACTGCAAAGCCATTCTCCATGAAGTCCCAGCAAGTGGGAAGGGGCCAAGGATGCATCAGTTCTCTTATGATTAACATCAGCCCTCATTGGGTGATTAATATTATAACTCATAACTCTCCACTGGCTTCTCAAAAAAATAAAACCCTCTGTACTGTACTTGCTTTGCTGTTTGCCACTCTCCTAAAACTGTTCACATGGGCCCCAAGCCTGGCACAATATGGTCCATGCCCGCCTCACATTCCTGTGTCCCTTATTCACCACGTCCCAGCCTCCAGACGTACTGGGGGGCTTTCTGTCCTCTCCTAGATGCAGATGTCACCTCCTAGAGCGGGCCTCTCTTCTTCCCACCTGAGAGTCCTTGAAGAGGCTGTTCCTTCCTGCTGCCCTCACTCTCCACCTGGCCAGCCCCTTTCCGTCCTTCTGGACTGCTACAGAGAAGCCCTGCAGTTACGGCTAGGTCTTTCTGTTTAAGTTCCTATGACATCCCCTACCTTTCCTTCATAGCACTTTGCTCAGTTGTAATTCAGAGATCATTTGCTTAATCTCTACCTTCACCCCAGGACACACATCACCCCTGTTCCCATTGGATTGGCCAACACCAGTCACATGATAATACCTAACTTCAAAGGAGCAGGAAGTGCATCCAAAGGAGCAGGAAGTGCTTGGAAGGAGAACCAAAAATAGTTTGCGATGAGCACCAGTGATCATCACAATATAATGTTTTGTTTGAAAAAACTTTGGTTCCACAAAAACAACATCACAACAAACACAACTAGACCCATTGCACTAGAAAACACCGATTGCACTGGGCCAGACTTAACTAGGACCAGCTTCACAATGAAATAAATGGCATCTACTTACATTATCCTACTCAAAATGTAATGTTTTTAATCAAAACATTAAAATTATAATAGCAATCCATACATATAGCTTAAAACATATTTCAAACGGTAACAAAGCTGTAAAGTGAAAAGGAAAAGTGTGTCTTCTCCTGCAGTGTCGCCACCCCGTAATCCCATAAAATTGACTGCTATAGACAATTTATCAGGCCTGGAGATGAAGGCCGGGGTGCCTGGGAAGGCTTCACCGAGAAGGCACGTGCAGAAGCTGTTTGGGTTTCTTATATTTGAGACTTAATTTTCAAAGACTTCTATGATCCAACTTAAGCTTTACTGTAAGCCACTTTGAGACTTATGTCTAATGATGAGAAATACTGTTTCTCTCAGAAGGGCTGGGAATTCCAAGCCACAGCTCCAATCTGGGAAGTTTCATCAAAGCATCACTCCAAGTTTAGCCGTTGCCACCCACCACTTCTCAGATTAAATAGCTTCAGAGCCCTGTGACCCACTAATGCATTCACAAACTAACTCAGCTAATTAACCCTGGCTCATTCATCCTCTTAATCTACAAAAGCCTTCCAGCTGGCCAACCCTGGCAAATGGAGTGTTATGTGGGCTCTTTGTAGGTTGCATCCCTCTCATAGCCAAGCAAAGACACCTATTAGAAAGCTGAGGCCCCTGCACTAAAGTGAGGAGGGGACTTCACTGAGTGCCTTCTACAAGTCAGGCACTTTCTGTGCAGTGGTTCCTCTGATCCCAATGGCCTGGGAGATGGGTGCTACTGTGCCCATTTTACTGCGAGTCTCAGAATACAGAACTTGCTCAGGCTCGTCCACTATTAAGCTGCAGGGCTGGGATTCAGACCTGACTATTTTGGCTGCAAAGCTTACCATTATTCCCCACTTACTGATGCCTAATTGGGTTGCCGCCTTCCCTGACCACCCTGTATAAAATAGTGCCTCCCGTGACCCGTTTCTCTAGTCCTGTAACCCTGCTTTATCATCATTCACAGGATACATCACCACCTCTGTTCACTTCTTTATCCCCAGTGCCTGGAAGAGTAGCTGGCATCTAGTAGGCACTCAGTAATTATTTGTTGAGGGAGTAAATAGTGCTGTGAAAAAAATATTGGATTGCCAGAAGGACTGACCTGAGTTTAATCCTGCTCTGCCAGGAATCCAGTGTGTGACCTTGGACAAGTCCGGTTCCCTCTCTGGGCCCCGGGAGCCATATCTGTGAAGTTAGAGAGCAGGATCAATGTACCTCTCCGTAACTCATACGCTCTGTGACTTCTACAACTTGTCACCCAGAGTGAAGGCTACCCTCATACTCAGAAACAGGAAACAAAATTAGAAATGCTAAATGGATGGCAGAGTTTGAGGCAGGGGAAGTTATGGGGAGAAAAACCTGAAGCCACTTGGTGTCTTCCCTCCTGCCACAGACTGGGCTCTGTAAATCCTCAAGTGCAGCAAGTATGAGAAGCTTGGGTAGAGGAATGTAGCCCCTGATTTGCTGAGACAGAGGAACAAACACAAAGACACAGGAGTGGGCCCAGGGGAGACCCATAGGGTGGTCTTTTATGCCAGTAACTATCTGACTCTCAATCAGATGATGAAATTAGTCTTTGCACTTCTACTCACCATCTTGATAACCTCAGGGATGTCTCATAAGATCTCTGATTCCATTTCTCGTAATAAAAGGGAATAATAATTTTTTCTCTGAACCTCAGTTTTCTCCTCTGTAAAACAAAAATAATATAACACGTATCTCACAGGAGCTAAGCGATGTGAAGAGTGCTCTGTAAAATAGAAGGCTGAAATGTACTGAAACAGAACCTGTATGTCAACCTCATGCTTGATACATGTGATGTTAGCAGCATAGAAGCATCATCTAAGGACACAGCCTAAATCTGTACAAAGGTCCTCTCTAATCATAGGGCACTCTTTTTTTCTCCATGTTGCCTGGAACCCCAAAAGTGAAATTCGGTCACATTTCTAGAATATCACAAAAGTCACTTGGGAAAACATGGTATGGGGTAGGAGAGAGGGGCTGTTAAACAGGACCACAGACTCAGGCAGTTAATGTAAATGAATGATGATAGACAACAACTCTCCCTTCGTCTTAGTGTTGGAGAGGTAATAGGGAGTAGTAGGGTCTGCGGTTTACTAGAGTACACTTGCTCTGTCTAGAGCGAGCAGCTTCTCTGCTCCAGCCAGTTGTGCTATGTGATAATGCAGGCCTGCATAGCTGTAACTTCAGATTTCTAGAGAGAAGCCAAAATCCATATTTTATGTGAAATAAATGTTGACAAAATTCACATTTTAAAGGAGTGAGATAACAACTGTACCCTGTGGACTGCCAGATTGTGATTTCTGAACTAAACTGTCAAACGATGGAATTAGCCACTAAATTAGCCAGCTGCTTTCCAGATAGTCTCTTGACTGCTGTCTTGGGACTCTTAATGTAATTCCCATTCAGCTGCTAATAGCTCTACACACTTTTAGCAAATAATGAGCACTTACTATTCACCTACTATGTGCAAAGCAGATACGAGACATCATATAGTAGGATACTAAAAATGAAACAAAAATAAGGACAAGACACAGTCTCCTACCCCCACTCCACCTCACCTCACTCCTGTAAATGTAACTGCAACACCCAAAGGTAGATTCTGATACCTACTGGGTGATTCTTCAGAGATAATAAGTGCTTCAGGAGTTTGGACAGACCGAGAGCTTTCCATGTGGTGGTTTTTGAGAGCTGCCCGGAGGAGATGGCTCTTAGGTCTCAAGGGTGCCTGGGATTGGGATCAGCTGATCACATGCTCTGGCAGAGATAGGGGTCCACATACCAGTAGAATCTGCAGCTATTGCAAAAGATCCATGCTGTGTAGTTGTAGGGAATTGTCCTGGAAAGGTAAACTGGGCCCCCAGGATAGACTCTTCATCACCAGCTGGGGAATCTGGGCTTTATCCTGAAGATTCAGCAGAGAGGTGGTTGGTTGTAGTGGGGTGAATCTGATGGAGAGGGACCCCCTTATCCTGCTTTCTCGAGGATGAGAAGTCTGGGTGCAGGCTCCAGGGGCCCCTCCAGTTTCGACTCTTCACCTCTTGTGTTTTATTTCGGTCCACACAGAATACACAAGCAGGACGGAGCTTCCCCAGACAGTCTCATGCAGTCTGTGCTTAAGTGGGGCTGTGCAGGGGGTAGGGGTGGGGTTGCGGGGTGGAGGAGGCCTTCGTGGTAATGACCTGGATCCTGAAACAATTCAGAGAGGCAGCAGGGCTTTTTAACAGGCAGTCTTTCCTTTTTTTAACGATGGTTTCATTTTCCATTTTTATTGGCCCTGCACTGATTGTTCTCGGGCTCTTTGATGGGATGTTAGATGTACTGACATTTATAGAAATCAAAACATTAATAAATCACGAAGTTCATAACATCTGATTTGCTTCTAAATGAGACAGAACTATTATCACCATAAAGTTGCACATAAGATAGGCCCAACTGTGATGTATTGTATAGTCTAATCAAAGGCATTTGAGTGAATAACCTTTCCACCAAAGAAGGAAACAATCAAAGCTGAATAACTTCATTAATAATTCAAGGTGTGTCTGCCAAGGCTTCATTTATTAAGTGCACGGTTAACAGGCTTCCGAGACGAGTCCTGGAGATGACACCTTGCCACCTTCTCCCTGCCTCTGGGCAGGCAGGCAGACATTCTCAGACAACCTGGCTGCAGTCCTTGCATTTGGCAGCTCCTGTTCCAGTTGAGGGTAACATCCAGTTCCCTTCTCCAGCTAAGAAATGGACCATAGCAATGCACATTGTAACTGTCTGGATTATTAAGGGCAGAGGACATGGAGCCATGTAATAACTCTAAGGGAGAAGAGGCAGGAAATTTTCTCAATGACCGGCAGTTATTATGTCTATTTGCTAACACTGCAGGCCCTGCATTTCTGGTGTCTACCACCCACAGAAACTGCCCTGTTCCCTGGCAGTCTGCAGACCAAGATGCTTAACAGCTCTTTCATCCAGAGTCTTGTGTTTGCTTATGTCCATTGCAATTAATATAGAATGATAATATTCGCTTTAGCTAGTTAATATCCAACCTGAACTGGCAACTGGGTGCCTATCTGACAGAGTAAATCACAGAACAAGAAAATTTTCCTATATCGAAGAGAAGCACACGTAATTAACTAGATCCATCAGAAAAGTTGTAATCATGACCTAGAAAGTGTCTAACAGACATAATTATTGGATTCTGATGTTGAGAATGACCCTTAAAATCACAATCTTAATACACTAGAAGGTGGGAATAACATTTTTGTGCACCTACTGTATGCAGAGAGCACTTTATATATCTTATCTCTTTAGATTCACAGCTACAAGATGGGTATGATTATAACTCAAATTAGTCTAATGACCACATACCTCCTAGGGACAGTGAGATGATTAGATCAATTCTAAAACTATTAGCATGCTCTCTGAGCTCACCAAGACAGGCACTTAATATGAGGATACATTAATACTGAATTCCAGAAAAAGCTCACTTGGCCAGTCTCCATTATTTCCCTGCTTGTGATTATTCTGTATGGCATACAGGAGTTTATTTTTCCACTAACAAAGAAAGGCTTTATTTGGTTGGGTTACAGGGGCTAAACCTACTCTGTGAAATAGAGTATTTCACGAGTATTGAACTGGTTTTCAGGTCTTTAGTACATGAATCTGGGATAGTTGAGCATAAGACAGCTCTTCTAAAATAGTAGTTATAATGTGATGGAGTCAGGTCATACTGGTGAATCATGGGTTTCACTTCCCAAATCCATATTCAGTGACTTCATGTTGATAGTCTGAACTAGGCTATGATGGGAATATTTGCACCAAGGATATTGGAAAATTGTATCAAGCAGGCTTCTCCCCCACTCCCGCAAGAGCCAGTTGTTAAACACTTACCAGCGCATCAAAGCAAGCCCTCTGCTTGGAAACCATCACTCAGGAAGTTGTCAAGTTATCTGGATGGCAGTGAACTACTCTTCAAAAAGCAGACTGAAAGACTGACACCTCAGCCTGACCTTGATCCAATGAGTTTCCATGAATGAGAAAATTCTATGCCAACCTGTGAGATAAGTCTTATTCACATGGCAATTTTACTTTTCCTTTGAGTAATTCCTTCAGCCTCTCTCTGTACCTTCATTTTTCCATCTTAATACTGAAAGCATCTAGACACTATTTCCTTCTCCTCATTTGCAATAAATCATTTTAGCCTCCCAGTCAAGAGAAGTAACAAAATCCCACCCATGTAATCCTCTGATTTCCTGCAGAAATATTCTAGAACCACTCATCCTGCGTAGTATGCCCTCTGTCCCCAAAGCAGGGCAGCCACTGCTCATTAACTGACTGTCCCCATGTGCTGGAACTTCAGAGCAACGTCCAGCTGAGACCAAAGGAGACATGGTGGGAGGTTTCCCCACTGCTTCCGGAATACTAGCTGGTGGCAGGATATAACTAATTCCCCCCTAGAGCTATAGAAACTGCTGGAGCTACCTAAATAAATCATCAATGATTTATTCATCCTGGGACACTAATTCATCCTGGGACACTTTTTCCAGACAAAGAGGTCCACTTACAACATTATCTAGAGATTTTCGCTTGTGGCTGAGACACTGCAGTGAACCTGACATTTATTTATTTCTACTCTGCAGCCTGGTCAGGGGCTTAGCTGGACAGAAGTGTTTGCTTTGGAGATGAGGGGACACAAGAGTCCCTAATATATGTAGCCTTTGCTCCTTGTCCTGAAACACCATTTAGGGCTCCTTCGTCCTGCCAACCCTGGGACGTAGGTGACTTACTTCTTTCCCAGGAGTTTCTTTGTTTTTTCATTCTTGGTGGAAACTGTGTGAATGTTACACTGCCACACAATCAAAAGAATGGTGACTTACGTCACAAACTGTGTAGTGATTTTGTGGACTTTTAGTAATTGCATTACATTCCTGACAATTTCTACCACTACCACCAGCCCCAAGAAGTGCAAGGTGCATCTGACATGCCCCTTCCACACACCTCACCCTGTGTGCTGATCTGAAGGCCACCCTCAAAAACACCCCCATTTGAGGAGAAAGGTCAGAGAACTGAAATACTTTCTCTCTCTCTCTCTGTCTCTCTCTCTCTATATATATATATGTATACATACACACACACATATATATATACATATATATATTTCAAGTAAGTATATATATATATATATTTCGAGACATTTCATCTGAAAAACCTCCCATCTGATGAAAGTAGCAGTACTCAAATATTATTTTTGGTAGGACTCTGTTTTTTTCAGAACATTTTCAGGACTAAGGTGTAAATGAATGAGAAACATATAAATTCAATTTTGTTTAAAAGGGTCAGGAGGGTTTCAAGATTAAGAGAACCAATGCTTGGAGCAAAACATGATTTGAGTTTTATTGAACCAAGAAGACTGAAAAAAATGTCTGGAACACTCAGAAAAATCTTTATCAAGGCTCAGCACTCCTGGGACTCATCGTTAAGCTTATAAAATTCAGAGCTGATGAGCTGTGTGCTGTGTGTGTCTGCTTGAGCTTATGACTCACCTCTAAGCCTTGGCTGTAAGAATCTCAGCTTCCAGGATTATACTTAAGGGTCCAAATGGAGCTTATTTCCCCCTCTGCTCCACACAGACACCAACAAGGATCTCCACCCCTGATTACCTTGGGGTAATTTGTCAATCAAAAGATGGTGTTAAAGTTGCCCAGAATAAACCAACAAACTATGTATAGGGGAGAGTAAAAAATTACATTTTCAAATGCCAGCATGCTATCACTAATATAGTCTCCAATGTAACCAACATAGTTTAGGCAACATTAAAAATGAATCTCTGGAAACACGAAAAATATGATAAAAGAGATAGCACAGCATTCAATTTCATGCACACTGTCACATAAATTATTTGCAGCTCGAGTATGTTATGCTCTTTTAAACTTCCCTCTGGGTACAGTTTTAATGGCATCCCACAAGTTTCAATATGTCATCTTTTCATTGTCATTTACTTCAAAATACTTTCTGATTTCCATGAGATTTCTTCTTTGACACATGGGACGCTTAGGAATTAGAACCATGTTGCTTGATTTCCAAACATTTGGAGATTTCCTTGTTTTCTTTTTACTCTTGATTTCTTGTTTAATTTCCCTTTGGACAGAAAACATTCTGAATAATTTCAGTTCTTTGAACTTTTTTGAGATTGGCTTTAGGAGCCAGGAAACGATCAATTTTGGTAAGTGTTCTATGTGCACTTGGAAAGGGTGTGTATTCTATGATTGTTGGGTAAAGAGATCTACATGTGTCAGTGAGGCCAAGTTTGTTCACTGCATTGCTCATATCTTCTATACCCTTATTGATCTTTTGTTTTATCGTTTCTGAGAGAGGTGTTTTAAAATCTCCAATTCTGATTATGAATTTGCTATTTCTCCTTTTGGGTCTGTCAGCCTTTGCTTTATATGTATTTTGAAGTTATATTCTTATTGCATACTAATTTAGAATTTTGTTATGTCTTCCTAGTGAATGGCCCCTTTCATTATGAAAACTCCCTCTTTCTCTCCAGCAAAGCTTCTTGCCATAAAGTTTATTTTAGCTGATGTTAAAATAGCCATGACAGGAGTTCTTGATTCGTATTTGCATGCTGTATCCTTTTACATTCTTTTACTTTTGCCTGTGCTGTGTCTTTATGCTTGCAAGCAGCATTTAGTTAAGGTTTGGTTATAACTTGAAGATTACTCTCTTGCATGGAAGATTTTCTATTTGTCTTTGCATTTCAGCAGTTTTACTGTGATGTTCCTAGGTGTGGTTTTTCTTTGTGATTATCTGCTTGAGGTTTGTAGTGCTTCTTGAATCTGTGGCTTGATTTATTTATCAATTTTTAAAATTCTCATTTATTTATCTCTTCAAATATTGCTTCAGCATCATTCTTTATCTCCTTCCTTTTTGGAACTCCAGTTATACCTGTTAGAATTTTTCATCATGTCTTACGCTCTTATCTGTACTTCCCATTTTTTTCTCTCTTGTGCATCAGTAAGTATATTTTTCTCTCGACCTATCTACCAAATCATTAATTTTCTCTTCATCTGTGCATAACCTACTGATAAATTGGTCTATTTAGTTCTTAATTTTGGATAATACATTTTTCAATTCTAGAATTTTAAACTTACTTTCTTGTATATATTCTGGTCCTCTGGTAGAATTCTCCACCTTTTAATCTATTTTCTTGAGCATATTTCATTATTATTTTAAAGCCCATGCTTGATTGGTCCAATATCTAAATCCCATAAATCTATTACTACATTGCTATATTCTATCTTCTTCTTTTGGTCCTGTCTCTTAATATGCCTGGCAAGTTTTCAATGAAAAGTGGACATTAGAATAAAAAATCTGTAAACTACCTAGCTGAGCCTTCAACTTCTAGGAGGTAACAGAGTAGGGGCAGATAAACTTAATCCAAACAGGGACTGAGCTATTTTGAGGCTAGATTTCAATCTTTGTAAGGCCTGATCTATTTCTAACTTGTTCTTGCTCCTAGAATGTAATCCTTTAGGGGTCAAACTGAAAGCCTGGGTGTTTACCAGGAACCCTCCTCCTCGGAAGACCCAGAACTCCAGCACTTAACTCCCAACACTGTGAGCCTGCCAAAAGCTCTGTTTGGCTCTACCACATTTTGGCCGTGGCTTTTGCTCAGTTTCTCTTGACCTGTGTCACTTAGGAATTAGCAAAAGCCTCGAGGGAATAAGCAGCTAGAGCTACCAGGCTCATTTCTCTGTGGCCCCTCCAGTCTGGGCCCCTCAATTCCTGAATGTCTTTGTGGCACTGATCCAATTTTTGTCTTCCCAGATTGCTGAGAGTGCTGCTCACATTCTTTGCTTAGCAGACCATTTTTGCTCAGTTTCTCAATCTCATTACCCAAGCCACTTTAAATACACTTGAGTTTAAAAGCAGCATTGATTGTCAGACTCCCTTTAATGAGTTTTTCTTCCCTCCAGAATCATGGCTTCTAAAGTTCAGGCTATCTTGGTAGCTCTCCAAACAGATGTGATTTTCTTAATCCTCCTTTTCTAGCTTTTCTCAGTGTGAGGTCAGCTCTGCTACAAGAAAGCTTACCATTCCAGGGCCTTTTCGGCTTCTGTGCCTTTTCATATGCTGTTCCTTTGTCCCTCTTCCTTCAAGACTCAAATAAATTATCACCTCCCCTTGAAATCTTTCCCTTCGGCCCCTTCTGGTCCCCTCCATCCAAGCGCATTAGTTAAGAGCTTCCTCCTCTTGGCTCCCAGTGTCTTAGCCATATCCACACTGCTTGGAATGATTTGCCAATGAAGAATTCCAGACCAGCAATTCACAATATTCTACAAACAGGAATATTATATTTGGCCCATGCTGTATGTATAAATGTTAAATTCATTGATAACAGCTAGGAATCAGGACACAAATCATCTTTTTAATAGTAGCATCTCTTGAAAAATCTGAAGATCTGGACTCACCAGGCTTAAATTCTACATGACAACAACTGGCTGCATAACAGCTATTTCCCTTTCATGGGGCAATGGCTCTCCAGTTCTCAGTCCTCACCACTCTCTATGGTTGTACATACATCATCCAACTCATCTAAATTACCTACCAACTAATATTGGCATTTGAGTTTGTAATTCTTGGTCTGTGTGTGTGCCCTACCCATCAGTCTAAGAACTCCATGTGAACAGACGTTATATCTTTTCATCTCTCTCCCAATACCTGTCACATTCCTGGCATGCCAGAGAAGGTCAGTCCATAGTTCTAGACATACCTCTGCAAGAATGCTGCCCTAGCATTTTTAGAGCAGTAAAACTATTCTGTAGGATACTATAATGGTGGATACATGGCACTATACATTTGTCAAAACCTATAGAACTATACCACACAAAGAGTGAACTCAAATGTAAACTATGGGCTTTAATTAAAAATAATATATCAATCCTGGTTTTTCAATTGTAACAAATACACCACACCAATGCAAGATGTTAAAATAGGGGACACTGTGAGGGTGGGGTACATAAGAACTCTCTATTTTCTGTGCAGTTTTTCTATAAACTTAAAACCGTTCTAAAAATAACCTCTACTAGAAAAACAAATAAATACAAATGCTACCTATCAGAGTGATAAAAGGGGGCAATTAAATCCAGCAAAATAAGTTTCTCCCATGGGATTCAGGTCAGGAGACAAGAGCAGAAACACTTACCAAAGGACACCCACCTATACCACCACTTTTAGGGGCAGCAGGAAAATAAGCCTTTCCTGCCTGGGGTTGTGGGTAAGGAGTGACTAAGACACACTTAAAGTGGTGGCTGGTCTGCCTTATGCACTGTTGGTCAGGGATACTGGAAAGAAAGGAGGAAGTTCACATAATAGCCTACAGAGGAAACTAGGCTGACCCCCAAATCGGTCCAAAAAGGCCAGCAGGAGAGCAGCAAATAGAGCCTGTTTCCCACTCTCTGGGACCTGGATCCACCCTACTCCACCGTGCAGTGGAGGATTTTCCAGGTCTGATGTTTTTCCTTATGTTTTACATTCAGTGTAATAGGGGATTTTGCCTTCAACCGCCCTGCCCACTCATCTGAATGTGCTAATTCATTTCTTCAGTAGCCCTTTTTCCTCTTCTGTATCTGTGTTACTTATCAAGCTTGAGAAGGAAAGAGAGAAGCAAAGACTTGTAGATTGTAAGCTCCATGAGAGCAGGGAACAGAGTTGTTTCATTCACTGAGATACACATAGTAGGTACTTCATTGATAGTTGTTGAGTGAGTGAATAAAGAATCCTGCAAGAATGCAGCTTCAAATCACAAAGTGGCAGAGCGTGGCAATGGGGCCTCCGTTGTGGAGGGTTATCTTATAAGCCACTCTTCAATCAAACATGCAGGTATTTCCAAGGCCCATCCACATCCGTTCATCCTCTGCCCCATGCCATCCCATCTCTCTTCGGGCTGCATGGCTGCATGGCTGCGGGCATGCTCAAGGAGCTCCCTGCTGGAAGCCGTGGGCACTGCAAGGTGACCCGTTGCTCTTGCCTGTTCTGACCATGGGAGAAGGTCAGTCCCAGCTCTGCTAACAAGAGACTTCTTCACATATGTCAAGCTGGATGGTGACCTGGACACCCTCAGAGCAGACTTTCCACGGAAAATAAAAGGGTGTTTTGCTTGTTTGATGAATGGTTTTGGTAAAATGTTTTCTTACTTTTTCCTAGACATCGCCTGGTGGTATTACCAGTATCAGAGAGGTAAAAAAGTTTAAACTAACTTGACTACTTTGGTCACATTACTTTCAGTGGGAGAGCTTCTTAATCAAGTATATATTTTGTAATTCAGCTTCTCACTGAGCAACTTCCTGTGCCCTAAACAGCAAACCCCACCTAAATAGAAACAATTGGAAACATTCTTTTAGAGACAAATTACAGGAAAAATTTTGCTCCGCTTAAGAAACTGATATGTTTTTCTCTCACAGACAATAAGATATATGTAAAATCTCAGAGCCAATTTGTGGCTCAAGTGTAGGAACTGCTTAGAACAAATGACCTGAATTTCTATGTTCTCTTTTTCCCCGTGGTCTCGACCTCCTAATCTAATCAATATTTTCTGAGGCAGTTTTTCCTATTTTACCTTATCTCTTTTTATTTTATTATATGTATTTCATATAATCAGCTTCAAGTCCTTTGTGAAACAAAGCAGAATATGTTTAAATAAACAAATAGTGAGGAAGAGAGAGGTGGTAGCCTGGGTGATGTGAGGTAGGAGAATGGTAGTGGGTGGAAGGGCAAGTAGCTATAGATCAGGAGCCAAAAACTCCAATGCCTGCAGGACCAAGCAGGGAACACAACCGAAGTAAGCGAGCCAGGGGTGAACAGAGGGCGCACTAGAGGCTTTCACTGCTCAGAGCGATCAGCCCCTGCTCAGCTCTGATAAGCTGTTACCTTGTGAGAAGTTGAGACCAAAGTTGTCAGAGAATCCCATTTTCCAAGAGAAATCAGAAATCCAAACTTGTGCATGAATCTCTCAACTTTAAATGTTGGAAATTCCAAACAAAATTAAAACACATTTTATGGGCCAAACAAGACCTATCTTTGGACTGTGTTCATGCCAATGCCCAACACATTTTGCAACCTCAAGACTAAATGGGTGGTTACACAATCCAATCCAGAGACCCCGTGATGGAGAAAATATTTTCCAATACAGGAAGAAGGAGATGGTCACAGCCATGGGCTTTGGTCGTGTAATGGTTATGGACCTAAAAGAGGAGACCCTCAGCAGAGAGAATACCAAAGACTTGGGCCCTCCTATGGCTCATAGTCTAAGGGCCTCACTTGCACACGGGCACAGAGCTTGTCTAGAGCAGAACTACTGCAAGGATGGTTACAACCAATTTGCAGTTTTGTGCTCGAGGGAAGCAGAAGCCATTGTAGAGGCACATGGAAGCCAGATCTATAAAACAGGCCCTGGACTGGCTGGATTTGAGGTCCAGTCCTGTCACCAGCTGGCTATGTGACCTAGGACTCAGGCAAAGCCAGTTAGTGACAGAGTGTGGAAGACATCTCCCGTGCCAGAAGTCCTCAACATGGGCTCCATGTGTTTGAAAGATACAGGAACTCATGCAAAATATAGGCAAAGTGCCATGGTTAGGTGCCTTTCTTTTTCTAAGAGGGCCTATCGCTTTCATCCACACTCAGAAGAGTCTGTGACCCCAAAACATTAAGGTCCACATAATCTGAATCATCTCCTCCAAACTCTCCTTCACTCTGGGAATCACCTGTGTAGCATCCTCTACAGTTGGTTATTCTATCTTGCTTTAACTGCCCCCAGTGATAGATTGTTTGTCACTTTTTAAGGTACTTAGAGTTAGAAAACTCTTGATCTGTTAGGACCCCCATCTTCCTAATATTCTGATGGAGAGGGTAATGTTCCCCCGCTTCCCACCACACACAAAGTTTTAGTGGGACAACGGGCATGAAAACATTTTACAGAGTAGAAGTAGTTTACAAACAAAAGGTATTCCGATTTATTCTTGTTAGGTAGTGATCACCATTGTATTAGATCTCTGGGTTAATTTTTATCTTTATCATCCAAACTCAACCTGACTTAGTAACTGGCTCAACATTATTTTTAATAATAAAAATAATAATAACAAGCAACACTTGGCCTCAGAAACTCTTAACAAACCTCAGAAGAAACTGTCAAGGAGGCTCGCATCTGTTAATTCTGTTTCCTCTTCCTCCAACCAGAGAGCTGGGCCACCCCCCCTTCCCTTAGTGGGACTGCCTGGATAGCACTCAGAGGCTCCCCGGGGGAAAGCAAGGATTTTAAAACCTCCACAGCCCCTTTCAGAGTTTCTTCAGAATATATTTACAGTGGCCAGAACCATGAAGCATACAGAGAAAGAGAAGGGAGAGCTGATGTGAGGGAAAAGAATGCTTAAATTATGCAGAAGCCATTGTAGAGGCACCCATAAGGTTGCTACGAGTGTAGGCAAATTAAATTAGTGTTTTCCATTCCCAAATAATGACCATGAGAGTCACAAT
Organism: Physeter macrocephalus; assembly: GCF_002837175.3. Classification (NCBI taxonomy): domain Eukaryota; kingdom Metazoa; phylum Chordata; class Mammalia; order Artiodactyla; family Physeteridae; genus Physeter; species Physeter macrocephalus. The sequence continues at coordinate 2,394,843 of NC_041215.1, forward strand.
CAGCACATTTTTATAAAGGAATGATTAAATTTGAGAACAGAGTATATCCCACATTACTGAGGGAAAGTACCATTTCATGAAATGGTACTCTATTTCATGAAACCCTTGCTTCAAAACATTTTATAAAATTTTCCCTTTATGTATACTGGATTGTGATGTAAATTGTAATTCTTACTATGAAACACAGTAAAAAAAAATTCAAGAACCACTGGTTTAAGCCCCTAACACCCACCGTGTGGGCGATTTCCCAGCATCAGCATCTTGAATCCCAAATATGTAAATTTCCTTCAGCAACTGATGTTACCATAGTCTGACAGTTAGAGGGTGATGAAGAAGCAAAACAAAACAAAAGCTTGGCAGTTAATATTCAGATGTTACAGACTCTCTTCGATACAGAAACTGATCCTGCTGGTCAGACAGTAAACAAACCAGTTCTATCTTAATGAAGTGGTTTTAATATTTGATATATCTATAATCAGTGCATTTTTAATGAAAGAGACAGTAAGCAAGTGCAGTTTCTGAGTCAGAAAGATTTTCTCAAACTTCTGCAAAGAGGTTTCCCTGAGCCTGTGAAGAATCTAATCACAGTCAATACTGAAAAAAAAAAAAAAATCTTTTAAGCTTCTGGATAAGATAAACTCGGAAATGTATACTAGATGCCTTCAAAAATACACCTTTTCTTCCAAAAATACATTTGTGTCTTCCTTATTTACATTTTAATATAACTTTCACCTCTTTTCAGGGTTAAACATCTGTGCATTTTTAAAAATAAAATTGCTATTAAGTCTAATGCGAGGAAATTTAAACCAACAACTTGAATTCTAATTTTAAATGAGTTGAAAATATATGTGAGTATTCTGAATTAGACTTATGTGGGTTTTTTGTTTGTTTGAGAATGCTGCAGTATTTAAGTAATTGCTACTTAACTTGTTAGCTAGAAACATAACAGTATTTAAAGGCTCTATTCAAATTATAAGGAAATTGGCCACTTGCAGCTATTTTGCATAAACAGAGTCTTATTTATATTGAATAATCTGCTTTACTCTCTGTAGGATAAGATGATATGCGTTTCCCAGTATGTAAGAAAGATGACAATTGGGAATTGTTACCAGGTTCTTCTGTCTCTCCCTTGGAACCTTACCCAAATGTCCATTACCTTAGAGAGGAGGTATGAGATATAAACTCACTGTGATGGATTCCTTTTGCATTGAGATCAGAGTCTCAAAGGAAAAGTGACAGTTGCGGAGAGAATCTGATGCAAAAAGACTGACACTGGCTAGGGAAATGCTCACAGTGTAATGCACCTGCTCATCCTGTTCTCTCAGATAGAAACTCAGCCTGTCCTCACTCTCCATCATCATGGAGTGATGCCCATCTCATCACTACTCTTGCCAGCCCATATTTACAGTTGTTCAACATGTGGATTTGGTGATGCCTGCATGGCAACAATGGGCCAAGAAGGTTAGATGGCAATTGCTTCTTGATTGGAGTAAATTGATAGAAAGCATTCTGGCAGGGCCCAGAGGAAAACACTCACTTACCTTCTGTGATGGTAAAACGTTGAAAGTTACACTTATTTAGATTCTGTGATGCTACAGTAGGAGATGGACAGAGCAATGGGGTACTTTAAATGACACTTTCTAAATAACTAGTGCAAAATTGTATTGCATCGTATAATAGTAAGTGTAGGAGGAATAAACTACTACTTAAAACAACTGTTTTTAGAGCCCTTCAAATACTTCAGAAGCTTTCATTTATATAAAGTAGCTCCCATTTAAGTCATTTTCCTATTATTTGAGGATGTCTGGTAGATAATACAATACCGGGAAGTGCATTCATATTTTTAAATTAATACTTAACATGCTGTAATTTGTACTTTTTGCCAAATCAAGCTAGTCTTCCTCTAGTTTCCTAAATGGTGAGAGTTTACTCTATGGTTTTTTTATAAATTTGTCTCCCTTTGCTGTTTGGAGGATGTTAGTCAATCTGCGCGCTTACCTGTGTCTCTAGAATATTCAGATGGTTCAATGGGCAGCAAACTGAATATGCAGAGCAGTTATTTTGAAAGAAAAGGAAATGTTTTCATACGGACTTATCTTTAGCACTTCTGCCCTCATCTCCACTTGGAACACGTTTATCTCCAAGGCTGAAGCTTCCTACCTAGGTGGTATCCGACACAGCTGGAGTAATGGCTGGACTGATGGTAAGACAGAAAGTGACTGAGCAGGGAAGTGGGGTTCAAAGCAGGAAGGTCATCTGCAGTGTGACCCCCAGCCCATGACCCTATGTCTCAGGTCACCACACCACCCTTTTGACAGCCCAGACTGTGGGCTGACAAGTGACCACCAAGGTTAGCTGCTTCAATGCCATCTCCTCTGGTTCCAGATAAGATTGAAGACGAGTTGGAGATGACCATGGTTTGCCATCGGCCTGAGGGACTGGAGCAGCTTGAGGCCCAGACCAACTTCACCAAGAGGGAGCTGCAAGTCCTTTATCGAGGCTTCAAAAATGTAAGACCCACACGGCCTCTGAAGGCCCAGGCAGGATTTCCCATTTGGAACTAAGCTCTCCCAAATGCCAAAGGGACCCATCAGAGAGATTTTTGCACATGTGTAGTTGTAAAAGGAAGGCCAAATCTATAAAGGAAACAGGAGAGCAAGGTCACCTGGCTAGAGAAAGATGCCAGGCAAGAATGAGGCAGTCTCAGTAGATGGGAAACTGGCCAACAGCCCAGAGACTTCACAGGATGGCACAGCCTTGGCCCAGATACTAGCCTTAGCATAACCCATTCACACTGTCAATATTGTTAGTGCCCCAGAAATGATGGGATTTAGGTCTGCTGCTGACCAAGCTCACAGACTGAAGTACAAGCCTGATAGCCAATGTATTAATTTACCTCATTATTTCATGTATTTAACTTCATGATAGCCTTGCTGGAAAAGTATTGGTAGCCCCATTTTACAGGTAAGGACACTGAGAATCAGAGACTGACTCACTCCAAGTTACAAAGCTTAGAAGGGGCTGAGCCAGGATCCAAACCCAGGTCTTTCTAATCCCAAAGCCCAGACTCTTTCCACCTCACAGTGCCCGTTCTCTGATGGCATCTCATCATTTTGCAAAGCAGCTTCAGTCCTAAGGTGGAACTATCTCCCAGCCACTCACCTTAGAGATACGGAGGTGCACAGGTGGTTGCCCAGTCCCTGCCCACCAGGGATCACAAGGAACCCCAAGGCTCTCAGACACTCCCACTAACTCTCCCCACTTCACACAGGAGTGCCCCAGTGGTGTGGTCAATGAAGAAACATTCAAGCAGATCTACGCTCAGTTTTTCCCGCATGGAGGTGAGTCCGATCTTGAAACAGATCCCTCCTGGCTCCCTCTCTTCATCCTCTGGCAGCCTTCCTTCCTCCAAGTTCACACTTCCTTGTTATCTGCCTCCTTCTCAAGGTTGGGGAGAACTCAGAGCAGAATTCCTCCCTTATTGCAAGGTGTGGAATTCACTAAAGCTTTAGCAGAAAAGAGCACTGAAAATGGACCTTCTCCCAGAGAGGAAAGTGATAAAGCAATATCACAAAATCTCCTAACAGCTCTATAAAGCTGGTATTGTTATCTGCGATCCGGGCAACTACGTCTCAGAGAGGCTAAGCAGTTCACGGAAGATTGCACAGCTAGTGAGTGGCAGACCAGAATTAGATCCCAAAGTGTCTGTCTAAAGCTTTGCCATGATAGGCCTACCATTGTGCTATACTCCATCCTTTCCTTAAAACATCTTTCCTTGTAAAAGAACTTTAGTAAATACCAGAGACTATAAAAATAAAGGAATACAAAAAGATGCAGGTTGAATAAAATTGTGCTTATAAATCAGGTTAGCAAGTGTGCCAGGCTTACAGCCGCTATGTCACTCTGCCTGACTCCTGCAGGAACCCCACGGGTCTGGGGCATCAGAGGCTCTTCCTGTGGCTTCAATGTGTCACATGCCAACTTACTTCCTGCCCCAGGAGCCATCTCTTGCAGGACCCATTCCCTGGGTCCTGATGAAACAGAGATCCAAGTGTCCCAGACACTGCTTGGGCTCCGTTTCTCATGGACTCTTCAGTAGCCTTCTTAGGTGTGGGACCCAGTACAGGACCCCTCCCCCAGCTCGGGGCACCTTAACCCCATGCAGGCCCCAGCACCAATGTTTGTTGAGTCCTATGGAGCCACTCTTATATTGAGTTTTTACTATGTGGCAGGCTTGATGATGGTTTTGATGCTATGGCTATATGAAAAGTTTAACATTGTGCAGAGATGGGAAGGTGAAGCTCAGAGAGGTTGTGTTAGATGCCTGGGGTTACACAGCTGGGTAGTAACAGAGCTGCTCTCCAAGTCCAGGTCTGTCTGCTCCCTAACGGGTGCTCATTCCATGGCATTGTGCTGCCACTCAGAAGAGCATCTTCTCCACACAAGTACTGTGTCATTCATCCAACAAGAATTATACACATAGACAGGCAGAAGCGTCTCTCTCTGGGGATGGCTAGACTTAGGAGCAAGGGCCCGTCTCAGCTCTTGCCAGAACTTCCCACCTAAACCCCAGAAAAGCCAAACGGGTCCCAGGTCACAGCAGCAATTTTTCCCACTCCATAATCTTCTCCTTTCTATCACCCTAGCATCACTCTCTTCTCTTTCTTACTGTTTTCAAGTGATCTCACTCCCCTCTGGAGGACCCCTGCTCCCATCACCTGCTTTTCCTTCTGTGCCTTGCAGATGCCAGCATGTATGCCCATTACCTCTTCCACGCCTTCGACACCACGCAGACGGGCTCCGTGAAGTTTGAGGTATGCTTGTCTCTGAGAGGTCCCGGGTCCCCATCACTCTTCCTCTAAACCGTGGAGATGTTGGGAGAAGGAGTGGACCATCAAATGCTTCAGTCCTTTACCATTTAACAAGGATTTCCTGAAGATAGAAGAAGTAACTGCCCTTACCCTCCAGGAACTCAGGACCTCAGGGACTAACAATAACAGTCTAATCGGTCACATGCACACAGCGCTGACCATGCTGCAGTCTCTGTACTTAGTGCTTTGCATGTATTAACTCATTTAATCCTCACACTAACCCTAACAAGATAGGGTTCTATTATTTATTATCAGTTTACAGAAGAGGAAAGTAAGGCAGAGAGAGATTGAGTTGCTTTCCCAAGGTCAAACAATAAGTGGTAAAGGAGGGCTTTGAACTCAGGTGGTATGTTTCCAGAGTCCACGTTCTTAGCTACCAGATGATGCCACCACTTGTACAATAATTGTAGCCATGGGATAAGGCAACAGTGGGTGTCAGCACACACTGAGCTCCGTTCTTCCTCCAGAAGCTCCTTCCCAAAAATGGGGCAAGGTAGGCAATGGAAGGGGGGATGGGGCTGTTCACTGAGCTTGGCCACATCCTTCTGGGGACAGAGGACCTGGGAGATACCATTCTGTAAAAGCAGTCACAGAGTCTGACCCAAAGACAGAGCTTCACCCCACCCGATGGCTTGGTGGTTAATGTCTCTCATGCCTCTTCCACTTCTCAGGACTTTGTAACCGCTCTGTCAATTTTACTGAGAGGAACCGTCCATGAGAAACTAAGGTGGACATTTAATTTGTATGACATCAATAAAGATGGATACATAAACAAAGAGGTAAGTGAGCTGAGGCCAGGGGCATGAGAGAGCTACAGGTAAGGCACCTAATTAGAGAGAAAACAGCCTTAGTCATGAGGATGAAATGGTCCAAATGAGGAGGGATCTGCTTTGGGGCAGAGGTGGTTCCTGACAAAATGAAGGTCACCTTTGACCTCCCCCATTGCCCTACCCTGCCCTGTCCATGGGCACTCAAGAAAGGATTAAGCAGGTTCATTCACTCTCACTTATTCAATGCACATTCTAAAGGGGGTATAAATAATTTATTTCAGTGTAGAGTAACTCCTCCCACGGGAATTTGCATTTTAACAGGTTAACAGCCACAAGTTAAAGGTAAAAACTGGAATAGTAGCATTGCAGGCATCACCTAGAAGAGAAAAGGGGGATCTTTGAGGAAGAGGAGATTTCAATTGAATCATATTAGCCACAACCTATTTTGCCTACTAATTAAACCTCAGAAGGGGGTCAGGTGCAGCCATCTCTAAACAAATCATCACAAATAAATTTCTGAATCTTCACTGCTTGACACTTTTAGAGCCTCAAAGTATATGTGGTATCTAGATAGTGAAATACCCACAGGTCTATCTCAAAACTCACTTTGGTATCTACTGTATCCTGGCATCTCAGTCAAAGCTTGGATTTAGCATCTTAGAGCATCCCACTTCCTGAGCTCCTATGTGCCAGGCACAGTGCCTGGAGTTACAAATGTCATCTCTAATCCTCACCTCAGCCCTGCAGGATTCTCTCCAATTTTCATTCCTCATTCATTCAGTCATGGATTGGCTCAACATATATTTGAGGGCTTATTAGGTGTTCTAGGTGCTGAAGATAAAGTGGTGAACAATCCCCAAAATGTGAAAATCCTAATATCCACTAATAGCAGATGTGGTAAGAATTCCAGTAAATACATATAATGGAATGACAGGTGGCCATTTAAAACCATGTAAGACCAATAAGATATAAAAATTTGTATGTTACATTACATTTTAAAAATCACTTTATACAGTAGTATGGATAATATTATCTCAACTTTGTAAATAATTAAATGCTTCTATATATACTCAATATATTATACTCCAAAATATTCAAATACTACTTTACAATATATATAAGGACCCTAAAATGAGACTTACAGCAAGATCTTCAACCTTGATTCAACCATTATTCCATCACTGAATAATCTTACTAACTCCTGCTCCCTTTTTTAAATTTGCAAACTAGACAAAACTGTCCCCATTAATACTCATCAGACCTTTCTGGATGGCAGGATTAATAAAGTACTCCTTAAAAGGAAAAGAAAGTGTGAATAAGCAGCTTCTTAGAAAAGATAGCTGGATCTTCCCCAGGCAGTCATTTGGAAATAGTTTCATCAAAACTGTTGGCAATGAAAATCCTGAGAGAGCAATCAAAATTTATCTTTAAGCCTTTTATGTTATAAAAGTTACTCAGGAAATAAACCTATAGCCATATGGGTGTTAAGGACTTGTAAAGCACACATCTTTAATTAAACACATGGACAGAGATATATATTTCCTAGTTCTGTCCATTGTTAGGAGCTAAGAGCAATGACACTCCCGGAGCAATGAGTAGACCTAGCACCCAGACCTTGGTTTCTAAATATCATTCTCCAATAAAAGGAACCAGCCTCCTTGGACTTGGTTGATTCCAGGCCTGGGAAAGAGAAAATACAAGAAGACGATCCTGGAGCATCTTGCAGTGCTGAAAAAAATGGGAGTGCTATTTTAAAAAAAGAAAAGATGGGGGGCGGGGTACGTCAAAAGACCACAGAAGTCAGCCTGAAGGAGTTCCCAACAGCCAAAGCCAGAACAATTTGAGCAACAAAATACAAATTGATAGTTTTGGGTTATAACCTATAAAATAAAGTAAATGTCCATGAGTCCTAACTAATATATATGTACAAATAATATATTACGTATTTAAATAAATAATAAATATGTATTTAAATCAATGAATACATAAACAAATGGGGGAGGGGAAGGACAACTCTTCCTTAAAGAAGAATTCCAATTAATAAACATAGAAGGAATAAAGGAAATACAAAATCCCCATTAAGCAAACATTACAGTAATAATTTTTGCAGGCAAGATCCACTAACAGATTCTAAAATCAGTGGAGAAGCTTGACAGGCACCACCTTAATCAAGTGATCAAGGTTAACATCGCCAGTAATAAGACATAGCAACACCATGTACCTCTTTGATACGTTGCACCAAGAAGGATATAACATCACTTCTACGGTATTCTTGTCAAAAATGCATAACTTCAGTCTAATCATAAGACAACCAGGGACTAACCCAAACTGAGAGACATTCTACAAAATAACTGACCAGTACTCATATCAAAAGAGTCATGGTCTCCAAAGACAAAGACAGAATGAGGCACTGTCACAGATCAGAGGAGACTAAGGAGACACAACAACTGAATGCGACATGGGATCCTTGAACATAAAAAGGCATTGGGGGAAAAACTGATGGAGCTTGAATAAGCTCTATAGTTTAATAGTTTTGTGGCATTGTTTATAGTGTTGTAGTTACTAGTATTGTAGCATTATTACTTTCCTAGCTTTCATCATATTGTGCTGTGGTTATGCAAGTTGTTAGCATTAGGGGACGCTGGGTCAAAGGTATACATGAATGCTCTGTACTATTTTTGCAAGTTTTGTGTAAGTCTAAAATGATTAATAATAGGTTAAAAACAAAACAAAAACAATTAAATAAAATAAGCACATGGAATGAGGAGTAGCAGCAAGGAACCCAAGATAGAAGCTGTCCCCCGGGTCTCTGTAGACACGCCATCAAATATCCTGAAGACAAGGCTGCCTTCCCACATTCTTTTCCCCTGTTCCAAGTAGGGGATGGGGAAGCCCGTGGAACACTACTTCTGGTCAGTGTGATCAGGAAAACACCACAGAGCCACTCAACAGTGACTGGGCTCCCAGCCCATGGCAGGCATGGTGCCAGGTGCGGAGAACTTAGCAATGAAGGGTCAAGCATGTGTCCTCAGAACTCACATTCTTGGGGAAACAGATCTATAGAGCAATAAAAAGAACAAGTTAATTATTTTAATGTGTATGTGCTGATCACTTATTCCATATCAATGAAAGATTAGAAAGGAAATATGAAAGAATTTGTAACATCTATCTGGCCCCATCAATCAAGAATGGTAATTTTTGCCTTTGTAGAAAGGGATCTTTTGGTTACAAAGCTAGAAAATCATCAACATAAACGAGCTTAAGCTGAGAGATTTCTTGTAAAGATATAGGTAGTTTCGCTAAAAAGTCTTTTAAAAAATAAATAATTTTTTAAAGTGAAAAAGAAGATATAGGTCGTTTGGTGTAACACATTTAATCCCCATTGAAGCTAGAAAGTTGTTAGTCTCCCCCCAGTGTCACACCAGTCTCCTCTTCTTATTCCTCTCTTTCCTCTCCCTCCTCCAGAATTGTCTTAGATCAAGTTGGTCACACTCTCCTCTGCAGGAATGATGGGTTCGAGTTGGCAGCAACATGGGGGGCGGGGGGTGGGGGGCAGACCTCAGAGGAGGTTTTAGTGGATAGGGTAACCATTCTCAGACACTGCCTCTCCGGGGCTTCTCTTGGTCCTTGTTACTACCTCTGTCTTCTTCAACTGCTTTTCTCAGAGAGAGAGAGAGAGAGAGAGAGAGAGAGAGTGTTTTTGTGTGTGTGTGTGCACGTGTGCTCATGAGAATATTTCTCTGTCCTCCTCCGTGTCTCACCTCCCTTCTCCCTCTACTCCTCTACTCTCCTCACTTCTCTTCTTTCTCTCCCTTTCTCCCAGAATTCCTCTCATCTCCTCTACTCCACCTGCTCCAGTCTACTCTTTATGGAAGTTCTTCCCTGTAATAGAATACTTTTCGGTGTCTGCTCTCCCCTGATCTCAGCTAAAACCCAGAAGTGGTTTGCCCATGGCACCAACTCCAACTCTTCACTCAAACTTCTCAAGAGATAAAAATAGAGTGGCTCAGCTCTGTAGGCGGATGTCCACATTTGTTCCAATCAGCTGTGGTCACAGTGACAGGTCACCTGGTACAAACACAGCCACCTAGGCCAACCATTCAAAGGAATTATGGAGCGGAGAGAGGGTCTTCCAAAAATGGGGTGTGGGCTGATCAGTACACGAATATGTCCGCTCAGATCCCACTTATAACCCCTCACTGAGGAATGCTCAGGAAGAGGCAAGCTACCCAAGAGCTTCTGACGACAAAGAGAATTTTCCACTGCCCTCTCTCTGGAAGGAGGCTCCCAGAATATAGCCCCTTCAGCTTGCTTTCTAACTCCCTCTCATCAACTGAAGAAGTTCCTTTTAAACACTTTCATTCTCAAGGGGGACAAAGAGCCCCAGACTGTCACCCAGAAGAGCTTAACTTCCTGGTTCCCACACTGTGTGCTTCTATGTCCCCTCTCCAGGAGATGATGGACATTGTCAAAGCCATCTATGACATGATGGGGAAATACACGTATCCTGTGCTTAAAGAAGACACTCCAAGGCAGCACGTGGATGTCTTCTTCCAGGTAAGAGCACACACCTGTGCGTGAGCTTTAAGCTCAACTTAGATCAGTCAACCCACAAGCCTCTGAGCAGTGGTTTGTGTCCAAGCCTGCACTACAGATGGTAGGAAACAGAAAAGAATTACAAGATGTCTTGCCCTCCAGGAATAGATTATCTCATTAAATGGACAAGTATGCACTACAGAAGAGAATATGGAAGAATATTATTAAGTATAAGTGGTAGAGTATGGACTCTAAATTCCATAAAAATGGTTGGGGGATCAGAGTAAACAGAGAAGACGTCATTAAGCACATCTGTGTAGGTGTTAAGCATTTGTGTCTGGGGAGTAAGGGGAAATCAGGTGGCAACTAGGGTGGCTTGGAAACTAGGGTGAGCTCTTTAGACCGAAGAGTTTAGCCTTGCTCTGGTAAAACGTAGGTGCTGTTAGTCCATGAATAGAAGAGTGGCAAAATCTTAATGGTGTGCTAATAAAAAAATTAACCTAGCAGGAGAGTATCAGAGAACATCAGAGCTCATTCTAGTCTAATCCTCTCACTTTGCAGATGGGAAAAGCAGAGGCTCAGAGAGGCTTAAAGACTCACTCAAGGTCACACAGTAAGTGACAGAGACAGAAGTAGAACCTCTCATGTCCAGTGTTCTTTCTGCCAAATGGACAGGCTAGAAGTGAGACTGTAGAAAAGGGAAAGGAAAGAAAAGAAAGAAAAGAAAATGGGAAAGGCATGTTAGGGTGTCAGCAGAATAATCTGGTGATGAGAAGATGAGCATCTACAGCAAGATTTTTAATTTGAAGGAAGCTCATGGGGGTCAAAGTGCTGTAACCAGGGCCTGGCTGGAGTTGTCTGGCCAGTGAAAGACCATCCTAATTCTCGGGGGAATGTTGGTTAACAGGAAGCAAGTTTTGGAATGCTTATCGCCAGATTCTTTAAAGTGCTTCTTGTTGGGTCTTTCAGAAAATGGACAAAAATAAAGATGGCATCGTGACTTTAGACGAATTTCTTGAATCCTGTCAGGAGGTAAGGAGAGATCTCAGGGCAGAAAACTTCTATACCTGGGAAAGGAAATCTGGGTCTTGGGGACGGGACAGGCAGAAGGGAGAAAATGAGAAACCTGCAGTTTCTCAGATTAGAGCCACCACCATCACCATCACCAGCAACAACTCAGAATTTCAGCAATCTCCACTCCTCAGACTGGTCTGTGGCTAGTCTTGGGTAAGCACAGGCTAAGCCACACAGACTAAGAAGGGGGATATGAAAGCCCAGAGGGGGTCTCTGTGAAACTGCAGACTTCCAGGTGGGCAACCCTGTCATTTTTTCAGTCTTCCTCTGGCTTGATGACCCACTCCCCAGACTACAAGGGAGTAGCTGGAAAAAAATCTAAAGCTGTGATTCTTAAACCATAGTGTGCATAAGAATTGCCTGGGATGATTCTAAAAATGCACATTTCCAGGCCTCAACCCAGAGACTCTAGATCTGGGATGGGGATCTAGAAATCTTCATGTTAACAAAAGTGCCCTGACCAATGCTTCTAAAACTTTAATGTGCAAACCAGCCTCCTTGAAGTTCTTGTTAAAATGCAGATTCCCATTCAGAAGGTCAAGGGTGATGCTGATGTTGCTAAAAGGATAAACTGGCCCCAGAGTCAGCCAGAGACTGAACTGGAAATAATTGCTTTCCTCTAATTTAGAAAAATGCATTTATACTCCTACCTTTTCTCAGAAAGGTGCACAGTTACTCTGAGTTCAGCCAATAAGAACTGCAAATGCAAGAAAGCTGGGGAGACGTTATTAACATGTAGTGAGCACCTACCAAGTTTTAGGTACATTAAGTAAACCTCACGTAATGTAAACAACCCTGAACAGTAGGGTCACTATATAGTCAAAATATTTAATAACTAGAGTAGACTGAGAATTGATCATTCTTAACTGACTTTGACCAATGCCCTGGAGCAGTGCCCTAAAGAACCCCTGCTAAAGTTGGTATTAACCTGTTAGTTGATGGATCTTTCAGTAGTCTAGGGGTTCTGGACCAGTTACCAGGTAGCCAGGTAGCTAGAGAGGCTCAGGTCAGCAGCTATTTACCAACAGGATTAGAAACATTTCCACATTTTAATCATTATGAACGAGCTGAACATCAGTATTCATCATACCCATTTTAAAGAAAACTGAGGCACTGCAGGTTAAGAGATGTGGTTAAAGCACAATAAGTGATAGAGATGGGACGTGAACTCCATCGTTCTAATTTTAAATACCATGCCCTAGTGTACCGTGCTTTTTTGACTTTGCTTAGCAGTTTTTTAATCAATTTAGTTTCTCACATTAGCAAGCAATATTGATTAATAAACACTTCTTTTTCACAACCCACACTCTAAGTAGATACTATGATCAATGCCATTGCACACACGAAGAAACTGAGGCACAGAGAGACTAAGTAACTTGCCTAAGGTCACTCAGCTCATAAGTGACAGAGCCAGGATTAGAATCTAGGCAGCCTGACTTCCGAATCCATATACTTAACTGTCAGGCAATTATACCTCCCTGTTCTAGAAACTTTTAAAAGATTTCAAACACCCATAATCAACTTTGTTGATTTTCTCTACTTTAGGTCTGCTTTCTGTTTCATTTATGTGTGCTCTAAATTATTTCCTTCCTTCTGCTTTTTTATTTTAATTCAATTTTTTAGGTTTTCTTTCTAGATTTTTGAGATGGAGGTTTAGATCATTGATTTTCAACCATTCTTTTCTAATATATGCATTTAAAGGGATACATTTTCCTCTGACTACTGCTTTAGCTGAGTACTGCTTTAGATCCCCAAAATGTTGATATGTCACATTTTCATTATATTTTAATGCAAAATATTTTTCTCTGACCCATGGAATTAGAAATGTGTTGTTTAATATCTAAATATTTGAGGATTTTCCACATTCCATACTTACTCCTTAGAGAATAAACAATAGAAAAATGTAAACTAGAAATAGAATAAAAAAGAAAAAAAAAACATGTGATCATCTCCATAGGTATAGAACAAGCATTTGATAAAAATGCAATTGCCCACAGCTTCTTAAAAGAAGTAGTCCTCGCTGGTTTACTGGATAATTTGGGTTTTTTTTTTCTGAATTCCTCTTTAAAGCCAGAGAAGGTGCTTCTCCCTTTGAACTTCTCACTTTCTAGGTCCCCACCTACCCCTTACTCGCTGTTTCTCATGCCCTTGCAGAGTTCTTTCTGAATAGGAAACCCATTCTGGAGATTTGAGAAGTTACAGAGCTTCTCAGGAGAAGCCTCAGAGAATTCTAACCATCCTCTTCTCCCCCTCCTCCCATCCCAGGATGACAATATCATGAGGTCCCTCCAGCTGTTCCAAAATGTCATGTAACTGTGAACGCAGCCATTCGGCTCTCAGAGACGTTACTAAACAAGCAACTTAACACCTTGATCAGCCCTCCTTCTGATTTTACACGCGGACTCTTGGGACAGAAACACATTTTGCACTTTGGAAGACTTCTCTGCAAAGACATTTTGTGGAACCCAGGATCACGTGGCTCAGTCTCTGATTGCCAGCTCTTCCTCCTCCCTCTTCTTGAGAGAGAGAAGATGAAATCGGGTTTGTTTTGGAAGCATGCTCATCTCTTCGTACTGCTGCCCTATGGAAGGTCCCTCTGCTTGAGCTTAAACAGTAGTGCACACTTTTCTGCTTGCGTGCCCCAGCCTACTGCCTCCAAGTCCAGCAGACCTTGATGTATCTGGAAGCAAGATGACCTGAGCCAAATGCACATCAACTTCTGATGGTCTCCCAAACCAATGTGCCTGTTTCTCTTTCTTTGGTGGGAAGAATGAGTATTATACAGAACAATTAGAATCTACTATGACTAGATTGGGAGAGCCAGCGCCTAACGTATGTAGGATAGGACTGAATTATTAAGCATGGCATTGTCTGATGACCCAAACTGCACATGTCCTTTGTTTCCAGAGGCAAGGACAATAATGCTGTCTCATATTAGCATCTGTGCTGGTGGTGCAAGTCCCTTAACATGCACAGGAAGGGAGCCAATGCCCAGTGGCCCATGCCTCCACTCCATCTCCTGCTAGAGCCCAGCACTGCATGACCCTCCCAGAAAGCCCAGGATGCCTGCAAATTGCTGTAATTTTATACCATCTTCTAATCAATAAACAGAACTATTTCTTATACTCTTAATCTTCATTTCGTCCATGACATTGGGCAGAAGAGGTAAGCTGTGAAAGGGAAGGTTAGCCTATTCCTTTGGCATCCAGTTATTAGTGCCTACATTGTGCCAGGCACTGTGCCAAGCAGCACATCACCCTCCCCTGCCCCCAAGCAAACATCCGATTCAAATGCAAATACCGTGACCATAAGCAAATGCAGCTTAAAGATGAGACTCTTCACAACACCCCCCTTCCAGAACAATTGTCACTCCCAACACCCTCTGGTATAGAAAGTCTGGAGCCTCACATGGTGTGGTTGGGGGTACAGAGATGAAGAGGTGGTCAGGACCTCCTGCTGAGGGACTTGGAATCCAGGAGTTGATCAAGAGGCTTCAGCCTATACACAGCAAATGATTGTTCATATTGGACACTGTGGGTCTTGGTTTCCTCATCTGACATCACATTAAAAAGATTAAGAGCTAACAGTGGCATTCTTGGAAGAAAAGCAATTTATTGAACCCCTGTTATGTGCCAAGGGCTGCACTAGGGGCTTATATGCATTATCTCATTTCATGGCAGAATGCTCTGGAAGGTACAGTCTTCATTTTGCTGGTTTGCACACTGAAGCTCAGAGAGGTAAGGGAAACTGCCTAAGGTAGCACAGCTCCATAGAGAGATTAAACTCCTCCCACTTTCTCCTAGAGCCTTCCTACTAGGGGATTCTGCCTCACCCCAAGGAACTGAGGGTACCTCACACAAATCTCATTCATCTCCAGTCAGCTCAGAGAGGCAAAGGCATTCTTTGAATCCATATAGTAGATGAGAAAGCAGATATAGAGAATATATATATATTCAGATATAGCAGGTACCCGTGGATCACTAGCGAGAGCAGGCCACCACACCTCTGCATGGATGAAATATTCCCAATCTGATTGCCATTGGCTGCTGCTGCTTGTGGCTGGAAATTATAGAGGCCACAGCTCTGTTTCTCTATTTGAGCTTCCTGAGTGCAGCCATGTGGTCATCTAAGGCTGCTGGACATGTGGCTGGCCCCTAGCAAGGCATATCCTTAGGTCCAAGCAGACGGTCTATTCTTGTGACCTTTCCAGTGTGGGGTGTGAACCTGCATCCTGAGTCTGTACAATGTCTAGGCCATGGTTCTCCACCCTGGCTGCACATCATAATCACCTGGGGAACTTTGAAAAATGCCAACACCTGGGCCCCATCCCAGATCAATGGAAGTAGAATCTCTGAGTGTAGAACCCAGGCATCAGAATTCCTTAGAAGCTGCCCAGATGATTGTAAAGTGCATAGAGAGCCACAATGGGGACCATACCCAGTGCTGTGAATGGAGCACATGACCTGAACCATCCCCCTGGCTACAGTGATTGGTTCAGAGCTAGGCTTGATACCTATGCCAGTCCACACAGCATGAATCTCAAGACTTGTGCTGGGAACAATGGAGCGAAGACGTTCTCTCTCCTGTTGGACATGAATGAGACAGCAGTCCTAGGACATGTTGGTAGTGAGTTAGGAATTCTGAGAGGTTATCTGATAACCAAAGGGGAGAGAAACCAGAATCATAGAAGGCAAGGCAAAGAGGATTTTTTTCATAAAAAAATTAAAAATAAACCAGAAATTGATGAGATCATTGAGCTGCTAGATCAAGCTGCACCTGAACCTACCCATACCTCTGACCTTTTCAGATGCCTTTGTTTGATGCCTATGTAAGATTTAGGCCAGTGTTTCTCCACCACGGCTTCATATCAAAATCACTTGGGGAGGCACACTTAGGGAAAATTTTCAAAGTACCAAATGCCTGGGCCTTATCCAGGTTCTAAATCAGAATTTCTAGAGGTGGGGCCCTGAGCATCAATATGCTTTAAAAGCTCCCCAGGTGATTCCAGTGTACACCTAGAATTGAGAGCCCTTGCCCTAGAAGAGTGGAAGGGCTGCTATCCTTCTCCCTGTCCTGGCCAGACCACAGGTAAGAAGCCCAATTCAGTCCTCGGCACCCAATACTGAGAGGAAAATCAGCATCTGGAGATATTCAGAGAGAAATCAGAATGGAAGGAAGATTCAAAACTTGTCCTAAGATGAATAATCAACAGAAAGGAAGTTGGTTGTCCTGGTGAGGTAGGGAGAAAAGGACAACCTGTTGGAGCAACTGCAAGGATATGGGCCACCACTCATCAAAGCTTTTAATAAAGGAACAAGGAAAAAAATAAATGCTGCAGTTTCCACGGAAGCACAGAAACAAAAAGAGGCCTGGGCTTTTGTGAATCCATGCGTCCCTCAGCAACTGGGGTATTAAGAGAAATGAGGTTCTCAGCTTGGAACACCCATCCTCTTGGCCTCCTGGAGGGATCCTGCTCCTCCTGAATCATCCAACAAATTGTCACTATTTGCCAGTCATCGTGCCTGCTGATGGGGATTCAACCGTGTAGTAGATGCCTTATCAGACATGCTTGGCACTCACTGACTGCACAGGTGGACTCAACGGCTGCTGGCTGCAAATGCCTGTGCGTTTTTGCCCGTCATTCTGACTGTCACAGACAGACTGTGGCCCGAGATAGCCCCACTCTGTTTGTGGGCGGGGCAGGCAGGAAGAATCAGGTAGTTAGCACTTCCCAGGAGTAGACCTTAGCCAATGACCAATGAGAGTGGGTGGATCAATACCCCAGACCCCTCTCCTCAGTAGGAAGAACTCTATACCTTCTCCCAGACTTCTCCACTAGGATTGAGCCCCAATCACCCACAGTAGTAATCTGCTCAAACGTACACCCCTTATTGACCTCTTTCTCTTCCCTGTCTCATTTCCTGCATTCTCCTACCATTGCTTCCTGGAATCCCCTCCCGGATAAACTACTGAATCCGACATCCTTGTCCCAGGGCTGGATTCTAGAGGAACCTAACCTAAAACAAATAATGAATAGGCCAGATATGTGTCCTGCTCTCATGAATCTTATCTTCTAATGGGAGGAAACAGAAAACAAATAAAATGATTTGGGGTAGTTAAAGTGGCATGAAGAGAACAAAAGTGTGACGTGATAGAAAATGACTGGGGTGACTTGGGCAGCTGCTTTAGACAGGGTGGGGAGGGAAGGCTCCTCCGAGCGGAGCTTGACGTGATCTCAGGGGTGGGGGGGGAGATCACCAGGCATTTATACAAAATCTGGGCCTAGGCTTGCTGTGACTTCTTGCTCAGGCTTCTGAGATTCTATCTCTTGTTCCATTGAGGAAATCAGATCTGTTGTGGAAATGGAGAATCCCATCATGACCAATCCTGTGGTTCTCTCACATTCCATCTCTGAATAAATCCTCTGAGCAGAGGCCAGTAAGGCCCATTGGAGAGGCTTCCAGGAGGAAGTGTAGATGGGACTGGGGACCACTGCTTGGAGCAAGGTTCTCTTTGGATGAGATCCTACTTGGATCTCACAACAACCTTGTGAAGTAGGTATCCTAGGCACCTATTAATCGGATGAAAAAAAGGATGCCCAGAGACACGGAGGAAACTGCCCACAACAGCTGGAAATGGGCTTAAAAGCCCGCCAAACTCCAAAATCCATGCCCAGCTCCATTTCTTAGAGAACATGAAGACCTTCTCCACCTATTCCTAAAACTAGCTGTAATGATATACAAAACACCAGAAGGTGTTAGAAAGCGGCTGTCATGAAAACTAAAGCAGTGAAAACAAGTCCACGAATTCAAGCCAAATTACTCTTCCTCTGAAGGGAAACATGCACAAAGATGCCCATATGGGTTTCTTAGAGGAGCTGAAATAAGTCCCTTCACATCAAAATAAGGCCCAATCTAATTGGCAGACCTCAACAACCTCTGCCAAAATACCCAGATCTTGAAGAGAAGGGGAAAACCTCAGGAGTAGCCAGCCCCACTGAGTGGACTTTTGATGACCCATGAGATTCTGAGAGCTAACTGAACTCACAGTTCTAGAAATGGAGCACATGACCTAGTCTAGGCTAATCATTACCTCCCATGCCCCTGGCCACAGTGATTGGTTCAGGGGTAGGCTTAAGACTGAAGCCAGTGCAATCATCATGAATTTTAGGGTGTTTACAGAGAACGATGAAACGAAGTCCCTCGTTTTCCTGCTGGACATGAATGAAAAAGCACATAGCCCTGGGACATACAGGCAATCATTTTGTAACCTGCAGGGAAGTGAACCTACAGATGAACATAATACCACAGAAGTCAAGGCAGAGATGAAAACAAATGGACTCCTTGAGGATTTCATTGAACTGCTGGATCAAGCTTCACCTGAAGCTACATGCCGTGCCAGTGTTTTGGTTGTATGTATCAATAAATTCATTTGTTATTATTTAAGGCAGTTTGAGTCGAACCTCCTGTAACTTTCAACTTGACACTTGCTAAGTGACTCCAGCCCCACTCCTTCATAAGACAGATGAAGCAAACAAAGCCCACAGCTACACAGCTGGGTTGCAGCAAAGCTGGACCCAGAAACCCAGACTAGTGCCACATCCACTACACTGCTCTGCCACCTATTGATACTTTGCAACCATAATATAATAATAATATTAAATATCATTTACAGAGCACTTATGTCATGCTCTCATACATTTAATCCTCACTACCCTGAAATTAATTCTGTTATTATTCCCATTTACTAATGAGGTTACTGAGAGATTAAATAACCTGACCATGATCAAATACCTAATAAGTCGTAGAGTGATTTGAACCCAGGACTTTCTGACTGCTGCACTTAACCACTAAGACAGGAACTGCCAGGTTCAATGTGTATACAGAGCAAAGCAGACTAAAGAAATGAGTTGAAAACCAAAGAATATATACCCAGTGTGAAGGAGGAAACTATATCACAGCTCTAGGGACTGCTGCCATATTTTTGGAATTTGGGCCCTGTGTGTTAGACCTAACAATTTTTTCAAGTAAAGTTGAAAATCCGAATTTCTTTTTTTCTTTTTTTCTTATTTATTTATTTTGGCTATGTCAGGTCTTAGTTGCAGCACATGGGATCTTCGTTGAGGCATGCGGGATTTTTTGTTGTGCACACGGGCTTCTGTCTAGTTGTGGCATGCAGGCTCCAGGGCGTGTGAGCTCTGTAGTTGTGGCACCGGGCTCCAGAGCGCATGGGCTATGTAGTTTGTGGCACGCAGGCTCTCTAGTTGAGGCCTGCGAGCTCAGTAGTTGTGGCGCATGGACTTGGTTGCCCTGCGGCATGTGGGATCTTAATTCCCCGACCAGGGATCGAACCCTGGTCCCCTGCATTATAAGGCGGATTCTTTACCACTGGACCACGAGGGAAGTCCCTACAAATCTGAATTTCTATATTCTGGCAAGTAGTTCAGTATTTTAAAAACACCAGGCAGACCAAACCAAACAAGTATAAGATTGGGATTGAGCTTGGATTGGGCTCAGAGGTCATCAATTTACAACCTCTGCCCTAAATTCTATGACCATTTTTCCCCACTAGCAAGTGGTGGTAATATACCAGGCTAATGCCAAATGTCCATCACAAGGTGAGTGGATAAACAAACTGCGG
Organism: Physeter macrocephalus; assembly: GCF_002837175.3. NCBI lineage: Eukaryota > Metazoa > Chordata > Mammalia > Artiodactyla > Physeteridae > Physeter > Physeter macrocephalus. The sequence continues at coordinate 2,414,734 of NC_041215.1, forward strand.
TGTATCCATCATACAATGGAATACAACTCAGAAATAAAGAAAAATGAATTATTGATAGACACAACATGGATGAATCTCAAAATAATTATACTGATGAAAGCAGCCAGAGAAAAAAGAATACATGCTGTATATGTCCATTAATATAAAGTTCTAGAAAACACAAACTAATCTATAGCGACAAGAAGCACAAGTGGTTGTCTGGGGCTGGGGAGGGTCAGTGTGGAGAGAAGGAGTGAGAGAGAACACCAAGGGGTGAGAGGAGACTTTTGGGGGTGATGGATGTATTTATTATTTTGATTGTGTGATGATTTCATGAGTATATACATACATCAAAAAAATTAAATTATACACTTTAAATATGTGTAGTTTATTGTATGTCAATTATATTTTACAGATGTTTTTAAAAATTGGTCTGGGGGGACTTCCCTGGTGGTCCAGGGGTTAAGACTCCATCCTTCCACTGCAGGGGCCGCGGGTCCAATCCCTGGTCAGGGAAGTTCCACATGCCACACAGTGTGACCAAAAAAAGAAAAAAATGTAAAAATTTGTCTGGGATCCCAGGCCACACCACCAACAGCTTTCATGGTTTACCTACCACTCTGGGACCTCCGCTCCTCAAGAAGCACTTTACATGAACACGCTTCATCATCTTACCTTCCCTGGTCTGTCTTCTGGCCATTTTGTTCCAGCCAAGTTTCTCCAGCTATATTACATTGCTCCCTACCCCCACCAGGAAGCCTGCCAAATGCAGTCCCACCCCTTCTACTCCCTTCCCAAAGCCCAAGCCAGGCCCCTTCTCCATACTAGAACACCTGAGGGGTGGCCAGGATTTTGTGGCAGAGGATTGGGAACAAGGAGTACCCAATCCTCCTGTCTCCTAGCCCCCCACTCCCTGCCCAGTCCAAGGAGCCAAAGGCCCTCACTGTCATGCTGACACAGAATAAGTGAGTGCTTTGGGAGAGATGGAGAAAGATGGACCATTGTGGGTTCTATTGACGAGAGCAACAGAGGCACTAAACTGGCTGCTAGAAAGTAAGTAAAAGATGGAGAAAAGGAAGCAGAGAGGTGTACAGGGAGTCAGAGGAGGAACAAAATGAATGAGCTTATAAACTCCTTACATGATAAGTGTTAGCCCACTGTGATGGTTAATTTTATGTGTTAACGTGGCTAAGCCATTGTACCCAGTTTCTGGTCAAACTCTTGTCTAGATGTTGCTGTGAAGGTATTTCGTAGATGTGATTAACATTTAAGTTTGAGTAAAGCAGACTATCCTCCATAACGTACTGGGCCTCCTCCCATCTGTTGAAAGCCTTAAGAGAAAAGACTAAGTCCCCCTGGGAAGAAGGCATTCTGCCTCCAGAGAGACAGAATAATTTTGGTTAACTAAGAAGGAACTATGAAAAGGGATTATTTGATGAGCGGCCAGAGCATGGAGTAAAGGGAGAGGACTAGTCTCTCTTGAACACCTCCTCCATGCCGAGCACCTCTGTACAGTGGCTCATTGAGTATCATAACAATCCTCTGGGATAGGAATAAAAATAACATCTCCATTTTCCAGATGGGAGGGGCTCAACGAAGTGAAATCAGGGGCCCAAGGTCACTGCTAGTAATTATTGGATACAGAATTTAATAATGATAATAATGGCCATAACAACGTTTAGCCATTCTAAATGCCTAATGTAAGTCATTTCACAAAAAGTCATTCTGTGCACACCCCCGACCTGGTCACCTCTGACTCCAGCAGCACCCCCATACTGCTGTTCACACAAAGGGGATGGCACCCCTGAGGATTCTAGTAGTCTGGAAGGCTTCCCAGCAGAGGTGGGACCTGGAGAGGCCACAGGCAGCAGGAGGGGACCCCAAGTCAGGGACGGGTGTCAGGAAGCCAGGGATGTTTAAAGGATCACGGACAGGCCAAGACGGGGAAGGTGAGGAGTCAGGCTGGGGCTACCAGTGGGGCGGCCTCAGATGCCAGGCCGAGGGAAGGGGCTTTCTCTGGAGGTGGCAGAGAGCCACAGGGCTCCGAGGAAGATGGAGATGCAGGCAGGAATGGAGCTGAAGAGAGGGTGTCTCCAGAGGCCAAAGAGGGACCAGCTCTGGGAGGGATGGTGGGGACCTCAATGAAGTTGACCAAAGCCATGGGGAGTAAGTGGCGGCTGAGTGGACCAAGGAACTAATGACCGGGAAGGGCCAACGTGAGACCCTGGAGGACAATGCAGAGGACGTGGTGAGCGATGGGAGATGCGGAACGAAGATGAGGCCGCCGGTGTGACTCGGAAGCACTCCCTCGCCCACACAGGGTGAGTGGAACACGGGAGGCCGTGGCCGGCTGGGTGCGCGCGGTGGTGCTGCTCGCCATGCGCCGCTAGATGGAGCAGACGCCCCTCCGAACGAGCCGCGGGACCCTCGGCCTGGGCCTCACCGTGAGGCCCAGGAGCCAAGGCGGTGCGCCGCTGCCGCGAGGGGGAGGATACGCCCCACCGCCCCTAACCTCAGCGTCTGGGCACGCGGGGGGCCCCGTGCTTCCAAGGGCCCGGTGCTTAGTGTCACGCTCCGCAGCCACCGCCTTGAAAGGGAACCCACATTTATGATTGCTCTGAGTCCTGCACATCATGCAGCAGGTCCTACCCTGCTTTCCCTTTAGAGCACTTTCACAGGGTGACTCATTTATCCCGCCCACACGGCAGTGAGGTGAGGATATGGTCCCACTTCACAGACCAAGAAGCCAAGGCTCAGAGAAGTGATGAGACCTGTCCAAGATCACACCCGGTTGTTGGTGGTGCCCGCTGGAAGTGGCATCTTTGACTCCCAAGTACAGCGTCCTTTCCCACCCACATAAGAGACTGCCCTCTGCAGGCACCGGAGGCAGACAACGGCCCCAGCCCACTGCCTCCTTCAGGCCCATCTGGTGCTCTGAGGCTGAAGTGGGGCTGGGATGAAGGGGCCAAGAATAGTGATGTCCCCAGAGTCTCCATTTCTTCTGGTGATTGAAAGATCCTAGGCAGCCTGAAGGAAAAGGTAATCTTCCCAGCCCAGGACTTATTAGTCCTGGCTTCAGCCTCCACGACAGACAGCCACAGACTTGGGCATCAGAAGGACCTGCCCATTTGGCAGGGTGTGCAGAATGGAGTAGAAGGTCTGGCTTCCCAGTGAGTGAGACAGCCCAGAGCTGGAATCCTTTCTCCAGCATGCCCTAAGCATCTGGCCCCTCTGAGCCTTGCTTTCATCAAAAGTAAATGAGAAAAAATTCTTAGGGTTGCTGTCAATATTAAACATTTAAAGTACTTGGCAAGTTGCAGGTACTCAGTTAATCTTCCTTTATTTACTTTTGGGTTTTGTCAGGAGAGCAGCTGGGTTATCTGCCCTGGAATCTTCCCCTTAGGGAATAAAGTATTTTCAGGGGTGGGAGACAGAGGTCTCCAAGACAGTTGGAGGGCCAAGGGCTGAGGGCACGAAAGCTGTGAGAAATGTGGTCTAACAAGCCAGACCAGAGGGGAGTCACTAACCGTGGGTTTGGAGAGAGGCCTGCACAGTGCCTTCCTGCTGGTAGAGGCTGCAGGAAAGCAAGAGGGGAGAGGGAAGGAAGAAAACAACAAAATGATAATGATACTCATACTGCCCCCTCATGGGTGTACCATCCTGGGCTGGTTTCAAAGCCTTTTCTGGTCCACATTGCTTGCTCTGATTCTCCCCCCAGCTCCCCTGAGAAGCCAACAGGGCACTCACCGCCCCCAGTTTACAAATGAGTGACTTGCCCAAGGTCAAGAGGGTGACACAAGGACTTGACCCAGTCTTCTGATTTTTGATTCAGGGTTCACCCCAGTAGTGCAGAGTCAGACGCTCCAGGCCATGGGGTGAAGAGACAGAAAAGGCAGAACAACCTCTTTGTTCTGCCAGACCCACAAAGCTAGGAGTGGGTGCTGGGCTTGGGAATTGGGGACTGAAGAACAGAATATTCTCCTGATTCCAGGGACTGTGACTTCCTTAGAGTCCAGGCTGAACCAGGATGAAAGGTTGTCCAGAGTCCTTGGAGACAGACAGGCTTGGGCTCCAACCCCACTGCTGTGATGTACTTGCTATGTGACCTCAGGTAAGTGATTATACCTCTCTGAGCCTCTGTTTCCTTACTTTTAAAGCAGGGAGGATAATACTTACCTCACAAGCTTAGAATGTTGTGGGGGAAAGCAAGTGGGTTTTTTTTTGTTTTTTTTTTTTTATTTTTGGCTGTGTTGGGTCTGTTTCTGTGCAAAGGCTTTCTCTAGTTGTGGCAAGCAGGGGCCACTCTTCATCACGGTGCGCGGGCCTCTCACTCTCGCGGCCTCTCTTGTTGCGGAGCACAGGCTCCAGACGCGCAGGCTCAGTAGTTGTGGCTCACGGGCCTAGTTGCTCCGCGGCATGTGGGATCTTCCCAGACCAGGGCTCGAACCCGTGTCCCCTGCATTGGCAGGCAGATTCTCAACCACTGTGCCACCAGGGAAGCCCAAGCGAGTGGGTTTTATAGTCCGTCAGACTGGGTTCAGACTCCAGCTCTGCCTTTTATTAGCTGTATGATCTTAAGCAAGAGTCTTCACCTCCATAAGCCTCAGTTTCCTCACCTGAAAAATGGGGATGTTAAGACCACTTGCCTAAGGTTGTTGTAAAGATGAAATGAGATAATAGCTATAGACCACTAGACACTTTGCCTGGTCTATTGTAGGGGTCAATAATGTTAATCTCCCCTGGTGAGAAGGTGGGGAAATGCTGTTGCATTTCACTCCAGAGGCCACCCCACGACCAGGCCTGGCGCCTGCTCACGGAGCAGTCAGCTCAGAAGCATTCCTGCTGTCAGCAGGCAGCTTCTCAGGAAAGAGCTGACATTCACAGAGAGCGGGACATTAACCAGGCAACATTAACAATGGAACGACTGTGAATTATTTGAAATCTGGATCTTAAGGACAAAAACCTTTCATCCTAAGATCTCAGAACGAGGAGACCTTCAAGATGGCAGAGGAGTAAGACGTGGAAATCATCTTCTTCCCCACAAATACATCAGAAATGCATCTACATGTGGGACAACTCCTACAGAACACCTACTGAACGCTGGCAGAAGACCTCAGACTTCCCAAAAGCTGTGTGGCTGACAGGGTCTTGGTGCTCTGGCCAGGTGTCAGGCCTGTGCCTCTGAGGTGGGAGAGCCGAGTTCAGGACATCGGTCCACCAGAGACCTCCCGGCCCTGTGTAATATCAAACAGCGAAAGCTCTCCAAGAGATCTCCATCTCAACACTAAGACCCAGCTCCACTCAATGACCAGCAAGCTCCAGTGCTAGACACCCTATGCCAAACAACTAGCAAGACAGGAACACAACCCCACCCATTAGCAGAGAGGCTGCCTAAAATCATAATACACACCACTAAACACAGTCCTGCCCACCAGAAAGACAAGATCCAGCCTCATCCACCAGAACACAGGCACTAGTCCCCTCCACCAGGAAGCCTACACAACCCACTGAACCAACTTTAGCCACTGGGGGCAGACACCAAAAACAACAGGAACTACAAACCTGCAGCCTGCAAAAAGGAGACCCCAAACACAATAAGGTAAGCTAAATGGGAAGACAGAGAAACACACAGCAGATGAAGGAACAAGGCAAAAACCCAACAAACCAGACAAATGAAGGGGAAATAGGCAGTCTACCTGAGACAGAATTCAGAGCAATGATAGTAAAGATGATCCAAAATCTTGGAAATAGAATGGAGAAAATACAAGAAACGTTTGACAAGGACTTAGAAGAACGAAAGAGCAAACAAAGAGTGATGAACAACACAATAAATGAAATTTAAAATTCTCTAGAAGGAATCAATAGCCGAATAACTGAGGCAGAAGAACAGATAAGTGACCTGGAAGATAAAATAGTGGAAATAACTACTGCAGAGAAGAATAAAGAAAAAAGAATG
>NC_041215.1:2421781-2426076 GCF_002837175.3 Physeter macrocephalus
GAAATAAAAAAAAACCTAGAAACAAATGACAATGAAAACACAATGACCCAAAACCTATGGGATGCAGCAAAAGCAGTTCTAAGAGGGAAGTTTGCAGCAATATAATCCTACCTCACGAAACAAGAAATATCTCAAATAAACAACCTAACCTTACACCTAAATCAATTAGAGAAAGAAGAAGAACAGCAACAAAAAACCCCCCAAAGTTAGCAGAAGGAAAGAAATCATAAAGATCAGATCAGAAATAAATGAAAAAGAAATAAAGGAAACAATAGCAAAGGTCAATAAAACTAAAAGCTGCAGAAGGCTGTGAGAAATAGAAACTCCACTCCTAAAGGGTGCACACAAAATCTCACATGCTCCGGGCCCCAGGGTAGAAACAATAATTTGAAAGGAGCCTGTGTCAGACCCACCTTCTGATCTTGGAAAGCCTCTTAGAGAAACAGAAGGCACCTGGGGCTTGCCCTGGGACCATAGACACTGGTGGCAACCATTCTGGGGGAGCTCGTTCTACCATGTGGACACTGGGGTTGGCAAACGCCATTCTGGAATCCTCCCTCTATCTTATTAATGCTGGAACCTGGCCTGCCCACCAGCCTGTCAGCACCAGTACTGGGACGCCTCAGGACAAGCAAGCAGCTGGGCAGAGACACAGCCCCTCTCACCAGCAGGCCTGCTGCCTTAGGACACCCTGAGCCCACCACAGGGTCCCGGACTCATCCCCACACACCAGTGCACTGGCACGAGCTCTGGGACCAGCCTCACCATGAGTGGAAAGGCATCAGCCCCGGGACGCCCAGGGCCCTGGCCCCGACCACCAGCAGGCTGAAACATCAACTCCAGGACCCCCGCGGCCGTGAAGCCAGAGGTCCTGAGACCTGGCTCCACCCACCAGTGGGCCAGCACTAGCCCCAGGACCAGCCTTACCCACCAGTGGGCGAGCAAAAGCCCCAGGACCCCCTGGCTCCTGACCCCACCCACCAGCCCCAGGACCACCACAGCTTTTCAGACAGCCACCCTGGGATCTAGCCCCACCCACTAGGTGGGCTGAAACCAGCTGCAAGACACCTTGGACCCCACAGACAGCTGCCCCAGGATCCAGTCCCAACCACCAGAGGGCCAACAGCAGCTTTAGGACACGCCAGACCCTGCAGCCAGCTGTGTCAGGAATTAGCCCTTCCTACCAGCAGGCAGACACTAGATCCAGGACACCCAGCCCTGCAACCACCCACCCCAGAACCTGGCTTTGCCTACCAGTGGGCCAGCACTAGCCCTGGGACCCCCTGGGGCCCTGTAGTCAGAGGCCTCATGACCTGGCCCCGCCCACCAGCAGCCAGTGGCCTCTGCACAAGGCAGAGCCTGGCAACCAACCAGACTGTGGGGCAGCCATGCCTACCAGACCACCCACAGCAGTCAGCCTGACACAACAGGAGGAGCCACACAGCCCACATAGGTGGAACCCCTAGAGCATATAGCTCTGGTGACCAGAGGGGAGTGTGCTGCTGGGATGCATAGGATGTTTCCTACAAAAGGCTACTTCTCCAAGGTCAGAAGACATAACCAACCTACCAAATACATAGAAATAAAAGCAGCAAATTAGGTAAAATAAGGCAACAGAGGAATATATTCCAAATGAAGGAACAAGATAAAACCCCAGAAGAACTAAGTAAAGTGGAGATAGGCAACCTACCCAACAGAGTTTGAAATGATGATCGTGAAGAAGCTCAAAGAAATCAGCAGAAGAATGGATAAACACAGTGAGAAGTTTAACAGGGTTAGAAGATATAAAAGAACAAAACAGAGCTGAAGAATACAATAATTAACACACACTAAAAGGAATAAAAAATAACATAAATAAAAAATACACTAAAAGGAATCAACATATTAGATGATGCAGAGGAACAGATCAGTGAGCTGGAAGACAGAGTAGTGGAAATCACTGAAACAGAACAGAAAAAAAGAATAAAAAGAAATGAGGACAGTTTAAGAGACCTCTGGGACAACATCAATGTAATAACATTTGCATTATAGGAATCCCATAAGGAGAAGAGACAGAGAAAGGGGCAGAGAACATATTTGAAGACATAATAGCTGAAAACGTCCCTAACCTGGGAAAGGAAACAGACATCCAGGTACAGGAATCACAGAGAGTACCAAACAGGATCAACGCAAAGAGGATCAAAGCAAAACACATTGTAATTAAAATGGCAACAATTAAAGATAAAGAAAGAATATTAAAAGCAGCAAGGAAAAAGCAACAAGCTACATACAAGGAATTCCCATAAGGCCATCAGCTAATTTTTCAGCAGAAACCCTGCAGGCTAGATAGAAGCGAGTGGCACAATATGTTTAAAGTGATGAAAAGGGAAAATCTACAACCAAGAATACTCTACCCAGCAAGGCTTTCATTCAGACTTGACGGAGAGATCAAAAAAAATTTTACAGACAAGCAAAAGTTAAAAGAGTTCAGCACCACCAAACGAGCTGTACAAGAAATGTTAAAGGGACTTCCCTAAGTGAAAAAGAAAAAGGCCACAACTAGAAACATGAAAATTATGAAAGAAAAAAGCTCATTGGTAAAGGCAAATATACAGTAAAGGCAGTAAATCAACCACATGTAAAGCTAGTAGGAAGGTTAAAAGACAAAAGCAGTAAAATCATCTATATCCACAAAAAGTAGTTAAGGGATACACAAAACAAAATGATGTAAAATAAGATGTCAAAAACAGCAAGTGTGTGGGGGGGGGTAAAAATGCCAGGATTGTTAAAATACATATGAACTTAAGAGCCCAGCAACTTAAAATAATCACATGTATATACAGATTGCTATATAACCTTCACAATAACAACAAACAAAAGATCTATAATAGACACACAGAAAAAAAAAAAGGAATCCAAATGTAACACTAGAGATAGTCATCAAACCACAATGGAAGAGAGCAAAAGAAGAAGAAAGGAACAAAAAAGAACTATAAAAATGATCCCAAAACAATTAACAAAATGGCAATAAGTACATACTTATCAGTATTTATATTAAATGTGAATAGACTAAATGCTCCATCAAAAAACACAGAGTGGCTGAATGGATACATAAACAAGACCCATATATATGCTGTCTGCAAGAGACTCACTTCACCTCTAAAGACACACACACACTGAAAGTGAGTGGATGGAAAAAGATATTCCATGCAAATGAAAATGAAAAGAAACCAAGGGTAGCAATACTTATATCAGATAAAATAGACTTTAAAGACTGTAACAAGAGACAAAGAAGGACATTATGTAATGATCAAGAGATCAATCTAAAGAAAAGATATAACAATTCTATATACTTATGCACCCAACATAGGAGCAATTCAATACATAAGGCAAATGCTAACAGCCATAAAAGGGGAAATCGCCAGTAACACAATCATAGTAGGGGACTTTAGCACCCCTCTTTCACCAATGAACAGATCATCCAAAATGGAAATAAATAAGGAAACACAAGCTTTAAATGATACATTAAACAACATGGACTTAATTGATATTCACGGGACATTCCATCCAAATACAACAGAATACACTTTTTCTCAAGGGCTCATGGAACATTCCCCAGGATAGATCATATTTTGGGTGACAAATCAAGCCTTGGTAAATTTAAGAAAATTGAAATCATTATCAAGTATCTTTTCCAACCACAATGCTATCAGACTAGATATCAATTACAGGAAAAAATCTGTAAAAAATACAAACACATGGACGCTAAACAATACTCTACTTAATAACCAAGACATCACTGATGAAATCAAAGAGGAAATTTAAAAATACCTAGAAACAAATGACAATGAAAACATGAAGACCCAAAACCTATGGGATGCAGCAAAAGCAGTTCTAAGAGGGAAGTTTATAGCAATACAATCCTACCTCAAGAAACAAGAAAAATCTCTAATAAACAACCTAACCTTACACCTAAAGCAATTAGAGAAAGAATACAAAAAACCCCCCAAAGTTAGCAGAAGGAAAGAAATCATAAAGATCAGATCAGAAATAAATGAAAAAGAAATAAAGGAAACAATAGCAAAGGTCAATAAAACTAAAAGCTGGTTCTTTGAGAAGAAAAACAAAATTGATAAACCATTAGCCAGACTAAGAAAAAAAGGAGGAGTCTCAAATAAACAGAATTAGAAATAAAAAAGGGGAAGTAACAACTGACACTGAAGAAATACAGAGGATCATGAGAGATTACTCCAAACAACTACATGCTGATAAAATGCACAACCTGGAAGAAATGGACAAATTCTTAGGAAAGCACA
>NC_041215.1:2426703-2428709 GCF_002837175.3 Physeter macrocephalus
AAACCAGACAAAGCTGTCACAAAGAAAGAAAACTACAGGCCAATATCACTGATGAACATAGATGCAAAAATCCTCAACAAAATACTAGCAAACAGAGTCCAAAAGCAATTAAAAGGATCATACACCATGATCAAGTGGGGTTTATCCCAGGAATGCAAGGATTCTTCAATATATGCAGATCAATGTGATAGACCACATTAACAAATTGAAGGAGAAAAACCATATGATCATCTCAATAGATGAAGAAAAAGCTTTTGACAAAATTTAACACCCATTTATGATAATACCCTCCAGAAAGTAGGCGTAGAGGGAACTTACCTCAACATAATAAAGGCCATATATGACAAACCCACAGCCAACATCGTTCTCAATGGGGAAAAACTGAAGCCATTTCCTCTAAGATGAGGGACAAGACAAAGTTGTCCACTCTCACCAATATTATTCAACATAGTTTTGGAAGTTTTAGCCACATCAATCAGAGAAGAAAAAGAAATAAAAGGACTCCAAATCGGAAAAGAAGTAAAGCTGTCACTGTTTGCAGATGACATGATACTATACATAGAGAATCCTAAAGATGCTACCAGAAAACTACTAGAGCTAATCAATGAATTTGGTAAAGTAGCAGGATACAAAATTAATGCACAGAAATCTCTGGTATTCTTATACACTAATGATGAAAAATCTGATAGTGAAATTAAGAAAACACTCCCATTTACCATTTCAACAAATAGAATAAAATATCTAGGAATAAACCTACCTAAGGAGACAAAAGACCTGTATGCAGAAAATTATAAGACACTGATGAAAGAAATTAGAGATGATACAAATAGATGGAGAGATATACCATGTTCTTGGATTGGAAGAATCAACATTGTGAAAATGACTCTACTACCCAAAGCAATCTACAGATTCAATGCAATCCCTATCAAACTACCCCTGGCATTTTTCACAGAACGAGAACAAAAAATTTCACAATTTGTATGGAAACACAAAAGACCCCGAATGGCTGAAGCAATCTTGAGAAAGATAAACGGAGTTGGAGGAATCAGGCTCCCGGACTTTAGACTATACTACAAATCTACAATAATCAAGACAATATGGTACTGGCACAAAAGCAGAAATACAGATCAATGGAACAGGATAGAAAGCCCAGAGATAAACCCACACACCTATGGTCACCTTATTTTTGATAAAGGAGGCAAGAATATAAATGGAGAAAAGACTGCCTCTTCAATAAGTCGTTCTGGAAAAACTGGACAGCTACATGTAAAAGAATGAAATTAGAACACTCCCTAACACCATACACAAAAATAAACTCAAAATGGATCAAAGACCTAAATGTAAGACCATACACTATAAAACTCTTAGAGGAAAACATAGGCAGAACACTCTATGACATAAATCACAGCAAGATCCTTTTTGACCCACCTCCTAGAGAAATGGAAATAAAAACAAAAATAAACAAATGGGAACTAATGAAAGTTAAAAGCTTTTGCACAGCAAAGGAAAACATAAATAAGACAAAAACCCTCAGAACCCTCAGAATGGGAGAAAATATTTGCAAATGAAGCAATTGACAAAGGATTAATCTCCAAAATTTACAAGTAGCTCATGCAGCTCAACATCTAAAAAACAAACAACCCAATCCAAAAATGGGCAGAATACCTAAATAGACATTTCTCCAAAGAAGATATACAGATTGCCAACAAACACATGAAAGGATGCTCAACATCACTAATCATTAGAGAAATGCAAATCAAAGCTGCAATGAGGTATCACCTCACACCAGTCAGAATGGCCATCATCAGAAAATCTACAAACAACAAATGCTGGAGAGGGTGTGGAGAAAAGGGAACCCTCTTGCACTGTTGGTGGGAATGTAAATTGATACAGCCACTATGGAGAACAGTATGGAGGTTCCTTAAAAAAACTAAACCTAGAATTACCATATGACCCAGCAATCCCACTACTGGGCATATACCCAGAGAAAACCATAATTCAAAAAG
>NC_041215.1:2429885-2545814 GCF_002837175.3 Physeter macrocephalus
ATGTATACAATGGAATATTAGCCATAAAAAGAAACGAAATTGAGTTTTTTGTAGTAAGGTGGATGGACCTGGAGTCTGTCATACAGAGTGAAGTAAGTCAGAAAGAGAAAAACAAATACCATATGTTAACACATATATATAGAATCTTAAAAAAAAAAAATTGTTCTGAAGAACCTAGGGGCAGGATAGGAATAAAGACACAGAAGTAGAGAATGGACTTGAGGACACGGGGAGGGGGATGGGTAAGCTGGGATGAAGTGAGAGAGTGGCATGGACATATATACACTACCAAATGTAAAACAGATAGCTAGTGGGAAGCAGCCACATTGCACAGGGAGATCAGCTCAGTGCTTTGTGACCACCTAGAGGGGTGGGATAGGGAGGGTGGGAGGGAGACGCAAGAGGGAGAGGATGTGGGGATATGGGTATACATATAGCTGATTCACTTTGTTACACAGCAGAAACTAACACACCATTGTAAAGCAATTATACTCCAATAAAGATGTTAAAAGAAAAAAAAATGGGGAAAAAAAAAAAAGATCTCAGCAGCCTGACACCAAAACACTAAGTAAAAACCGAATCTCAGAGGCAAGTCTAGGACAGGAATTACAAATCACTGAAAGGAGTAGTGTTTCTATCACATTTCTGGGCTCTGCACGATTGCTTTACTTCACTAAGCAAAGAGCAGTGGCAGATGTGTACCCTGGAGTTCGGCAGCCTGGGTTCAAACCCAGCCACTTACTCTCTTCCTGTTCCTCAGTCTCCTCATCTGTAAAGTGGAGCTAATAATAACACCTTTTACAGTGTTAAGTGTTAAATTTAAGGATTAACACATTAACTCAGGTAAAGCCCTTAGAAAAAGACCTGGTACATAGTAAGCACTCACTTATAAAAAAATAGAATAATAATTATTATATCTATATAATAGCAATTACGGTCATTGTTGATTCTATTCTGTTGTATTCCATAAGAAGACTCCCACGTGATGTGTATAATAAAATCTCATCTACTCAGCAAGGCCTACAAGGCCATTCATGACCTGCTCCCCACTTCCTGCCCACCTCTGTCTGCTGACACTTCTTTCCCAGAAGTCTGTATGTAATTAAACCAAACTATAGGCTGCTCCCCTTGCAGTGTTTCCTGCATCCATGCCATTGTACACACTGTCCCTCTTCCTAGAATGCTCTCTCCACCTAGCCCCTGGGCAAACCTCAACTCACCCTTCAAGACCTCATATAATTGTCGCCACTTCTGAGATGTCTCCCTGACCTCGAGTGTGGCTGGCCTCCCCTTCACTGCACATTTCGCAGCCGAGTACCTGCTCCACTGTTGCTGTGTCCATGTGTCCCAGGATGGCAAGCTTCTTAAGGGGAAGGCCTACATCACATTTTTCTCCCCGCATGTACCAGCACCTCACACAGCACCTGCACATATCAGGCACTCGGGAATTCTTTGCTGAATGAACACATCCTTCGCCAGCATCACTGAGGTTTTTAACAACATGAACATTTAACAACATGGACATTACTACAAAGTAGACCTGAAGAGCCAGTAGCTGGCACCATTCCTTTCTCCAGGTTGATGGTTGGGCCTTTCCTAGAGCCAGGCTGCCTACAGACTTCGGTCCATGCACAAGGGGGATGGCAGGAAGCAGGTCTTTGAAACCATCCAGAAAAGCTTCCACTTCCTGCTGGTCGTGGTCCCGGGTCCCAAGCTGGGTTCTTTATGGGACTCCTGGCAATAATCCAGAAAGCTGGATCTTAACACTCCCACCCCCTACACGGAGACAGAGCCCTAGGCTGAGACCAGACCAGGGAGGAGGGGAGGAGGGGCTCGATTTATAACCAAGCCTTATGCATGAGTCTGGCCTGAAGGTGTTGGTCAAAAGGAGCGGGGGCTGGGGAGTTGTTTCTCAGATTCTCTGGAGTGTTCCAAGAAACAATGCTACTGAGAACACCACCCTCTTTTGGAACTTGTTTCTTCTGTCCCTTTTTGTGTTGTGTTACCTCTGGTGGCATCCCGTAGGAGGCGGAATGAGATCAGGAATTAGTATTTACTGAGCACCTACTCTGTGCTAGCCACGGTTCCAGGCACTTTACATACTCCAATCTCCATCTGCCACAGCTAGTGCGTGCCAGAGGGAGAAGGAACACGCAGGTCTGCCTGATTCCAAAGCTAATACAATAGTACTTTCCCCTAAAAACCAACAAATAATCTTACAGCCCATAGTATGACCTGGTGGTTAAGAGGGTGGACTTTGGCACCAGGCCAGTTTTGGTGCCAGCTCTTCCACTTATTAGCCATGAGACAGTGGACAAGTGAATTAACCTCTCTGTGTCTCAGTTTCCTCATCTGTAAAATGGGGGTGTGGCAGCCATGGAGATGTGCTGCTCAGAACTCCTTCAAGATAACCTACCTGACCACCTTATGGGTATGGCTTCAGAGCAGGGGCAACGATGTCAACGTGACCGTCCCTCTCCACCCCAGGAGAGAAGGAGCCTGGGGATGACTGCTTCTGGGCCCGGGGCCACATGATCCTCCAGGCTGTGCCCAGCCAGTGACTGAGCGTGGAGGGGGTGTTAGTTTTAGCCCATTCCTGCAGGACACCTGATCTTCCTAAGAAGCGACTTTTGCACGGAGACTGCCATCAGCCTGGGTGAGGGTTTCTCAGAACTGCACTGCTGTCTGAGGCTCTTCCTACCCAATCTTTCCTGCCCTCTCTCGTTTTTACAGCTGTCAGCCCTACATTGATCTTCCCCCTTTCTCCTTCATAGCCATTCGGCCCCATAAATCTCTGGCACATCTAATCCCATTTTGGCCTCTGCTTCTTGAAGGACCCTAACTAGTAATAACTAATCATAATAAGTAATAACAGTACCTCCTTCATAGAGTTGTGGTCAGGGGTTAATGCATTACTCTTTGTAACTGCTCAGGACAGCACAGCATAGGTGTCGGCTCTCAACTTTGCTACAAATGACATCCACTCCACTCACAGATTTGTCTGATGGCAGAGATTTCTGTGGTGTTCCCTTACAGACCTGAAGAAAATGTAACCTTAGCTAAAGATGGTATTTCTCATTCCTCTTAAGCCCGTTTCTGCTGGGCCACAGAAACCACCTTCCTCTGATGCAAATATTTATTTGCAGTAAGTCAGGAAGAATTTATTCAAGGATTAGTTCACACCTTCAATCAAAGAGACATTGGCTCCACTGTTAAATCAACAAACTGGACAACCCAACCTCAGTCTGGTCCCCTCTCCCTCTCTGGGTTTTGGGCAGCGGGGGCTGGTGTAGCTGCTCTCTCTGGTCCCTCACGCTCTAGCATTCTGGTGTGAGGACATCTGTTTGCCTCAGACACAGCCCCCCAATCCCCAGCTATGTCTTTCCTTGCCACCCACTCTGTTCTGGGAGAGGTGGCTCCTGGGTGTGTAAAGGCCACAAAGGCCAGTCGGGCTGGGCCCAGTCACCCTTTCTCTTGTCTGGGGTGGATGGTCCACAGACTGAGAAGGGCTGGAATGCCGGTTTGTAGAGGGACGCTAAGGTAAGCCATTTCCACCTGCTTTGGCCTTGTGATTTATATGACGGGCACTGGGAAAGCATCCCCATTTTGATAGAAGGTTATCCTTCCTCTTCCTCGCCTCTCGTCCAGAATAATCCTCCCTGACGTAGGGGATAGCAGGGTGGGAACAAGCACAGGAGTTCCCTTTCCAGTGGCAGTCTCTGACATCAGCACTTCCCCCAGGGGCTCCCCAAGAGAGGGGAGCCTTCCTCTGAATCTCTCTGCTCCCAAAATGTGGATTCCTCATTCACAGGGGCAGCTTGCTCTAGACAGCTATGCTGAGCGCTCATCACCCAACACTCCTCTCTTCAAAACTGAAGGACTCCTCACTCGGACCCCCGACTTGAAATACTCTCCTGCACTGTCCCACTGAGGGACCCACCTCCCCCCTCCGCCAGACCCCTCTCCTGGACTGTGTGCACATCCTCCCAGACGTCCTCCCGTCACCATAGCCAGAGGTGCCCGCCGCAACAGCACCTCCCATTTGTAACCTGGACCACCTCTCTGCCTCCCAAGCTCCCATTTCTACATCCTTAACCCCTGTAGGCTCTGTCTGCCCAAGCCGGTGCAGCTGCCATTCGTGAAAACCACAGTGTTAACTCTTTCTAAAGATTTTAGGTTCCAGAAAAGAGAAGAAGGTTCTAGATGGCTTGTAATGTGAAAGAAAGCAGCCTCCTTTAACTCTGGTGAAAGTCACACTTTTTAATGAAAGGAAGTTACCATTAAGTGACAAATGTCATAGAACCAGCCATGAACCTTTCTGACTTTCTTGTGGCCGTAAATGATGGCCATACACAATCAAATCTCCAGGTCAACAGAGGGACAGATTGATGGTAGAACCACCATCGGCATGTTAACAATTTGACCTGAAACCTTCCAGGACAGTTTGGGATGAGGAACTTGTATTTAATCTTTATAGATTGCCTCACAGTCACTTATGGTAGCTCTTAAAATATATCCAACAGGACGCAATGCAATGAATAGGTCTTAAATAACAGTCCCCTCTCTGTTTAGGAACTGCCCGTTTCAGTCAACAGGAAAGGGTGAGGGGGAATGGGAGAATAATGCGCTTTTCAGACAGACCTGGAGTTGAACCCTGACTCATCTCTAACATCTGGGCAAAGGTGTTTAACCTCCCCTAACCTGCTGCCTCCTCTGTAAGGTAAAAACAGACACCTGCCTCACAGGATTCTCACCAGGGTAAATGAATCAACGTAGGACAGATACCCACGATGGAGGCTGACACACAGCAGGCACCAAGAAATGTTCATTTTCTTCCTCCCTCCCTCCCATCACCCCATCTCTCATATCTAGAAAACAGAACGTGCTGCTGACCCCCTCATCCATGCTTTGCTCACAGCCCACGGGGTTTCTAGGCAAACCCACAGAATTTAAGGTCTTGATAACAACTAAGAGCTATGGAGCCCCTTCCCTCTTCCAGGCTTTGTCCTAAGTGTCTATGTGTGTATTAGCTCATCTAATCTGCCCAATAGCCCTGATGTATGTATGTAAGATGATCATATCTGTATCTTAGAAAGGGTGAAAGTAAGGCAGAGAGAGGTGAAGATACGTGCCCAAGGTCACCTAGACAGTTAGTGGTAGAGCCAGCATTTCAGCCCAAGCCATCTGGCTCCAAAGCATACATAGCCATCCTTCTCTCTGCCCCCCAAGCCACAGGACAGTAGGGATTACACATGCAGGCTCAATCACTCTAAACAAAGTAGGTAAGCAGAGAGGGAGGGAGTCTCAAGGGGCTTTCCTCACTCAAAGAACAGAAACGCAGCTTGCCGGGAACAGGGTGACTGATCAGAAAAATGTCCCACAAAAGGCTAAGGCAGGCTTTGAGGCCCAGAGATATGGGGCCATGAGCAAATCCACTCACTCTCTTAGGATACATGAATGCTACATGGAAGGTCAAAGTCTCCAATAACTTGACTTTAATAAATTTACATTTATTGCCCATCTGCTGGGTACTTCACATGCATTCTCTCATTTAAGCCTAACAACAACTCACTGAGGTGGGTATTACCCCCTTTGTAAAAACAGGTAGTGAAGGCCCGCTGAGGCAAAGGGATTTACCCAAGTCCACCCGGCCGCATGTGGCAGAGTTGGGTGAACCCAAGTCAGTCCTGCCTCTGTGTCCGCTCTGCCAAGTGAGAATAGGGTACTCGCCCCAGGATCCATCTCTGTGGGCAGCCAGACAGCTCCTGTGCCCTCCCTGCCCCTTTCCTTCCCACTCACCCCCACAAGGCACTGCAGGGTCATCATCCTAACCCAAAGAGCAGGCTCGCCCAGGTCACTGCCAGGAGGAAGGCACATGCCTCACCTCCCAAGTCAGACACAGCCAGATGCAGTCACGATTGTGTCCCAAAGGCCCTCGGGGGTTGGCGGAGGCCCTTCACGACAGCTGCTACAGCGCAGCCCATCTGGAAGGGCTCATTTTGCTGAATGCTTAACCCTTCTGAGGACCCTCGGGGCTGAGGGATGCCATACCCTACTGAGAGAGATACTCGAGAGGAGAGGGTGAGCCAGGGCACCCCAGAGAAACCCCGCTTTCCCCCACTCGCTTCTGCTTCCCAGCGCTGGGAAGGTAGGAGGCCAACATTCCCCAGAGGGAGAGGCCATGAGCCTACTGAGTTTTAGGAATCTAAGAATGAACACACCCAAACACCTACCATACACCTCCAAGCAAGAAAAGGGCCTCCCTGAGTCCCAGTGGCTTGGGTGAAGACCCAGAAAGTGGCCCCATGAGGTTGAAGGGAAAGGCTGCCGTGGGTGTGCAGTGCCCTGACCCAGCTTCTCACAGCTTCCCAGGAGAGGAACAAAAGGCTCACACAGCCATCTGAGGCGTCAGGTGGCAGCTGCCTCTGACCAGAGGCCATTCATGAACTCCCCGCTCAGTCACTCAGCCGCCCAGGCAGCCTGGGGGTGCTGGCAGCTGATGAGAGAGACTTTCACCCAAAGACAGGTCTGGGTTTCCCCGGAGAAAAAGAAACCTGAGTCAGCTGACTTCCTGGGGCATTCTCTTGGCAGGCTCACCCGAATAAACAGAGCTGTTAGATCTGTAGTACAGGGGCCACGGCCTGCTGTGCTGGAAGCACCTCCAGAATCGGGGTGCTGCCCCTGCCCCAGATGCCACCTTAGCAAGAGAGACCTGCAGGGGTCCTGGCTCTACCGGCCAACTGGCCACCCCCTGACAACATGTCGGATCCTTCCTCTACCTGGAGCACCTCTCCTGCCTGCCTGCCTTCTGATTCAGGCCCGGTGCCCAGGATTCCTGCTCTCCTCCCTCTGCTCTGCTCCACGCCCTGGACACACTAACAGGGGGCACGCTCCTGAGGGCCTTTCTAAGCCAAGCTCCTTCGAGGACCACGTAAGTGACTGACCTTCCTCCTCTACCTGGAGAGCTCAGTACAGAACCCATCACATTCATCACCTACCAGCTCTGTGACCTTGGGCAGGATGTGAACTTCTCTGAGCTATGGCTTCCTCATCTGTAAAATGGGAATAACAATACTTATATCAAAAGGTTGTTATGAATATACAGAATAGGCAAATCTATAGAGGCACAAAGCAGATTAGTGGTTGCCAGAGGCTAAGGCAGGGAGGGAAGGATGGGGAGTGACCGCTTCATAGGTCTGGAGTTTCTGTTTGGGGTGATGAAAATGTCTGGAATTAGATAATGGTAATGGTTGCACAACCTTGTGAATGAACTTAATGACACTGAATTGTACACTTTTAAATGGTTACAATGGTAAATTTCATGTGATGTGTATTTTACCACAATAAAAAAGAAAAAAGTTTATTATGAGACTAAGTGAAATGGAAGTTGTAGAAATATTGATTGCAGAGCCTGGGATATAAGAGGTCCTCAACAGATTTTAATTTCCTTCCTTCCTTCAGGTCATCACACTGAATTGTACACAACATGCTCCTCCATGCCCACCCTGGGCAGACTGCCTTCCTCTTTAGATATCTGCTCTGAGACGCTAATAGGATGGAGCCACATGTTTTTCATAAAGCAAAGCCTTTACCATTGGCCCATAGGAGAGAGTGTCTGATTACACCACGCCCCCTTCCCACTGCTGCTGGTGACCTCATTTACGTGTTTCACCATGGCCATACCCCAGCATTGAGTCCTACAGGAGGAGGGCAAAATCCACTTTGATACCAAGGTCAAGGACTTCCCTCAGTATCTCCTCACTGTTTCCACAAAAGCTGTCATCCTAAAAAAATAAAAGATCATCTTGGGAAAGCAGTTTTCCAGGAGTCTCTCATGTTTCTGCACATCTTGTGAATGGAGACAGTCTCTTGGTTATAGATTATCTTTCCAAGAATGTTTATATAGCAAATGGCATCAGAAGGTAGATAATGTCCCCCTTCAAAGCAAAGGGCAGGTAGGCTTACTATCCACTATAAAAGATATGGGTTCCCTAAGCTCAGGGTTCCTCGCCTGTAATGCAATCCACAACATGTACAAGTGATACCTGGCCCTCTTTCTGTCACCCTGAGGAAATCAGGGGTTGGCACAAAAAAACTGTACTAAGCAAGGCTTAGTTAGTATTTCAAATCATTATCACTTGCCCTTCTTTCCCACAAGGTGCTAAACTCCTTGAGCGTAGGTAGCATGTTTTATTTATCTTTGAATTTCACAGAACAGATACTAATAAATATTTTCTGAATGAATTAATGAGTGAATGAATGGATGAATGGAAGGATGGACAGATGTTTCTCTTCTGTCAAACTGGCAGTTTTATTTGACCCTGCCCCTCCCATTTCTATGGCTTTCCTGGCTCCTGACATCATATCCAATATTTTGTTTTGTTTTGTTTTGTTTTGTTTTTTGTGGTACGCGGGCCTCTCACTGTTGTGGCCTCTCCCTTTGCGGAGCACAGGCTCCAGACGCGCTGGCTCAGCGGCCATGGCTCACGGGCCCAGCCGCTCCGCGGCATATGGGATCTTCCCAGACCGGGACGCGAACCCGGTTCCCCTGCATCGGCAGGCGGACGCGCAACCACTGCGCCACCAGGGAAGCCCCCATATCCAATATTTTAAAAACCACTTACCTTGCCAGATATTTGCCTGGCTAAAGCCACTGGATGTAGATAATTAGACCCAAATACTCTGTCTAAAGGCTTTGGATTGGAATGTTGGGGGGATCTTATATCTTTGCCCAGGTCTGGACATCTCTCAGACCATCCCTGCCCTGCCCTCCCAGCTTTGTCCTATACCTAGAGTATTCAGCCCCATTCCTACTGTCATGACCTAGTGGTGACCTGTAGTTCCAATGTGCACAAAAAGACATAGGTCCAGGCCACCAAACTACACATTGCTGGTCACCATTGAACCAGCAACAAATGTTTGTTTCTCATGTTTGTTCCATTAGGCTGAAAGGGCATCACAGTGCTGGGCACAGAGCAGGTGCTCTGCTAATATTTATTTAATGAATGAATAAGCTTTCCTTTAAATTAAATTAATTGCCTCCTTCTTATATTAAGTCAATATCCTGGGCAATGGGACACAAAATATAACCAAAAAGGAGAGGAACCTGAAATGTCGCTCTGGTCATTTCTTTTGCCTCAATGTCCGCATGGCAAACACAATCTCCAGAACAGAAAGCAATGGAATTTGATGCGACAGCAGCCTTCACCTGCCATAAGAACCCCTGCCTCTGTGTACAGCTGCATCACACACTATATACGATGTAGAAGATGAGGACAAAAGTTTATCTGCTCTATATGCACTTCCAATTGCAAGCAGCTACTCGCCTTTTCTATAGTGATGCAGAAAGGTTAGCCAGTCAGCATTTTGCCAAGGGAAGCCAGCAGTGAATAGCTACTTAATGTAAAGGCTTTGGCGCCTGTTTCTCACATGGTTGGCAGACAAACTGAAGTGCTAAATCCATGGCTCAGGGGTCACAAGAGCACTGCATTCTCTACTGCACCAGTTTCCCCTAGCCTCAGTTCACCCGAGGAAAACTTGTCTTTTATTCTTTAAAGAGTAGAATTTAAGGACTTCCCTGGTGGTGCAATGGTTAAGACTCCATGATCCCAATGCAGGGGGCCTGGGTTCGATCTCTGCTTAGGGAACTAGATCCCACATGCATGCTGCAACTAAGAGTTCTCCTGCCACAACTAAGGAGCCGGCGAGCCACAACTAAGGAGCATGCCTGCCGCACCCAAGACCTGGCACAGACAAATGAATAAAAATAAATAAATAAAATTTTTTAAAAAAGAGTAGAATTTTACTGGATATTATCTATCATTAGATGCCCAGTAGTCAATGAAGCATTTGTTTGTTTTTGACTCCCTTCACTCTAGAAGAGATCTATGCCTGCCCATCTGTGGGAATTTATACAATAAGATTAAAAGGCTCTGGAAAAATACAGGCAGTATTTATGGCAGTAAAACAAAACCGGATTGGTTATAAACCACAAAACTGCATATTCACCCAAGGACGTGGCAGTTCAGCAGAGCTCAGAGACTTCGCCAGGAGAGCTGTTGAGTTGAGCCCTCAGGCAGAAGGACTTGGCACCTCAGGGTGCCGGATTCTAGTGCCTGACCCCCCAGCATTACAAGTCCAGAAACCTGATTTCGGCAATGCTCTGAAAGTTGACCAGACTTTGGGGGAACCGACTCAGACTACCCAGGCTCACAGGAGGTTTATGTACAAACCAGAATTCACTCCACTTCACTAATCAATTCTGAGAAATAGATATACAAGAAAAAACAAGAACAGAAAGAGAAAAAGATGGAGAGGGGAGGAGGAAGGAGAGCAAGAGGGAAAAAAGAGAGAGAGAAGGAAAGGAAGAAAGAAATGGAGGGAGGGAGCCAGAGCAGTTATGCTCCATGGTCAGTGCTGGTATCCCTGTAAGCAAATCCAAAAGGGAGACCCAATTAGAAACAGAACATCACTTCTTGGGTTGAAGTCAAAGCCAAGAGAAATTGGGAGGGTATGGGGGAGGCTGTCACCCAGAACTGTGCTGAGGCCTCATGAACTATCCTTCCCCCACAAGAGACAACACCTTTCCAGGACCTGAAAACACCCTGGCAGATTCCAGCCTCTCTCCCTTGGAAGGTCCTTGATAAACACTGCCAGGTTCTTGCCCTGTGAGTTACCTTTTTCAAGGCTCCAGGCCCACCCTCCCTTTTGGATAACTGATGTTCTTCCAGAGACCACATGATTCTCCTGCAGACCTGTCACCTCCTCCATGGTAGGACTTCCCCCGAAGATACTGCCAAGTCACCTTGACTGGAGTTCAGGCTTTCCAAAAACACCTCTGTCATCCTCTGGAATAACATCTACAGGTGATTTCTTTCATTCATAGTGTATGAATTTTATTCTGTAACTCTTAAAGGACTACCTTAGTTCCAATTATTGGGGTTGGGGGGGGACAGCCTCTCTCTCAGGTGTGAACCGTTTATTGGCTCAGTCTGTAAAGGTATTATTTACAGAGCCAGACAGGCTCTAGCTGCAAGGAGGTATTTTCCACGTCTTAATTACACACTAACTGTAATGGTTACAAACACCAAAGCAACCCATTGAAAAGTGCAGATGCTTAATGATAAGGGATCAGGTAGAAGCAAGTGACTGGCTATTGTTTTTCAGTAATCTGATCTATCAGTTCAGTCAAAAGAAGGAGCTGGCATCAGACACAAACACTGCTAATGATTAATCATCAGAAATATCAATATTTGGATTGAATTTCCTACACTCTTCTGGAAATGCAGACATCTGAACTCCCCAGGGCACATGCATATTTTGACCAATTATTTTAACAAGCTCAAAGCAGATCATCATGGCAAAAACATGTAAACAACTGCTCTCTGGTCAGAGAAAACAGATATTGGGCCATTTTCCTTGTGGAGAGAGTAGAGCTGCCACATAAAATATAGGATGCCCAGTTAAATTTAAATTTCAGATAAGCACCAAATAATGTAATATTTGGGACATATTCATATTTTAAAAAGTTTTCTTTATCTGGAATTCAAATTTAACTGGATGCCCTATATTTTTATTTGCCAAATCTGGCTACCCTATATAGGAGTGAAAGAGAAAATTTTTAATTCACACCTCTTAATAAGTTCCATATAAAACACAGCTTCAGGGGCTTCCCTGGTGGCGCAGCAGTTGAGAGTCCGCCTGCCGATGCAGGGGACACGGGTTCGTACCCCAGTCCGGGAAGATCCCACATGCCGCGGAGCGGCTAGGCCCGTGAGCCATGGCCGCTGAGCCTGCGCGTCCGGAGCCTGTGCTCCTCAGCGGGAGAGGCCACAGCAGTGAGAGGCCCGCGTACCGCAAAAACAAACAAAACAAACAAACAAACAAAAAACCACAGCTGCAGAGATTCCCCCATGACAGCAGCAAAAGCTTCACTCTGAGGCATCGGCCTCAAACCAGAGTAGGGAATCCCAGGAATGAGGGGTAAGACTGGCTGCTTCCCTGCTTTGCAAACTTCTCAGGCATGAAGGGCAGCAGAGAGGAGGCTATATTATTTATTATGCTGCCCTCCACTGAAAGCCCTGCTAAGATGCTCTGAGCAAAAAGCCTGCCCCACCTGGCTCCTTGGATGTGCAGACAGCAGTGCAAGAAGGGAGATGTTTTCTTCACTCCTCCCACTGTCCAGTTATCTCTTCCTGGGATGTGAAGACCAAACTTGCAGAAGCTAGGGAAAACGTGGGTGGCAAGTCAATAGCCTCTGGTCTTGGGATCCAGATAATTCAAGTAGAAGATAGAGGGTGGTTGCTTGTTTGTTTGTTTGCTTCCAAAAATCCCTAGGCAATTGCATCAGTGCATCCTCACCTTTAAGTACTTCATCGATATGTTGTTTCCTACTCAGGAATCACCACCTCCACAGCCACCGCCGTCCTCATGAGTTCCAACACTCGCTCTGCCATTGAACACAGTGGGATCTGGAGCAATTCACTTACATTTTCAGGGTCGTGGTTTTCCAACCTTCAATACAAAGAAAGGTTTTTGTTCATTAGAAAAGTAGGAGGAAGAGGAGGAGGATCTTTAGTCCCGAAACCCACTGGAAAAACAAAATCTAATGAAAAGATATTAGGACCTTCTTGTTCTAAACTTGTATGTGTACATGTCTGCATTTTCATATTGGCTGGAGAATGAAGAATTTATTCCTATTATAAAATTATTGTATGTTGTCCGTCATGGGACAAGATGTATTCTCAGTGCTGCTGTATGTTCCAGCTGTAGGGACTGAAGTTTGTTGGGTTGTCTACACTTTCTTGCCAGATCTGCAGAGTTAATGAGGTGGGAAGCCACAGTTAGTCTGTAGTCCCAGCAAAGAGGTTTTCCCCACCTAAATCTTACCACCTCTTTGGGCACTAACCACGTGACCTCGGAACTGGAGCTCTTCTCTAACCCATGTACCATAGTCTCACACCATGTATGGAAAGCAGGCAGCTCCCTGACTAATCCTCTGCTGGCTCCTTAGTTGTCAAATAATATCCAAACTTCTTGGCTTCTCCAAATGGGTCCCAGGCCCATCATGTGACACTTCCCTTCATGTCCTCTATCCTGGTGTCTTCCTGGGACACACTCTCCCCATCACAACCTCTGGCCTTTTGTACACACCATTCCTTCTGCCCAGAAGGACCCTGCCCTTCTTTTTCATCTGGCTAAATGATACCCATCCTTCAAGAACCAGTTCGGTTGTCACCTCCCTGGTGAAGTTTTCTACAGCCCACAGATGGTCCCACCCTCTCTCTTCTCTTCTCTCACCTCATTGGCTCCTTTCTCTATAATGCCACTCCCCGCCCCCTCCATTGCATAATGGATTGCTTGTTTACAACTTTCTCTCCTCCAGCTGACCATGAACCCTGCAAGGAACAGACCATGTCTTAAACATCTTTATTTCCCCAGCACTTGGACCAGAATAGGTATAATAAATGTTGACTGAATCAGTGAATACAGAAACCACAGATAATTCAAATAGCATCTTCCCTGGCCTGTAAATTAGCTACTGGATGAGTCCGTTCATAATCTATGAAGTTTATAATCTATGAAGAGTTCAAAGTCTATGAGGTTCATAATCTATGAAGAGTCCTGTACACACCATTATTTTATTAGCTAGAAGGGACAAGAAAGTCATGGTGAGACTTCCCTGGCGGCACAGTGGTTAAGAATCCTCCTGCCAATGCAGGGGACACGGGTTCGAGCCCTGGTCTGGGAAGATCCCACATGCCGAGGAGCAACTAAGCCCGTGCGCCACAACTACTGAGCCTGCACTCTAGAGCCCATGAGCCGCAACTACTGAAGCCCGCGCGCCTAGAGCCCGTGCTCCACAACAAGAGAAGCCACCGCAATGAGAAGCCCGTGCACCGCAACGAAGAGTAGCGCCTGCTCGCCGCAACTGGAGAAAGCCCACGTTCTGCAACAAAGACCCAACACAGCCAAAAATAAATAAATAAATAAATTTATTAAAAAAAAAAAAAATATATATATATATATATATGGCCTGATTCTAATTCTACCAGATATTTACAATGGGTCAAATAATAAATAAAATTTAGCATGTAAACCACTTAAAAAATAAAAGAAAAAAAGTCATGGTGGAGTGCAAGTACAGGACAACGTCAAGACTTCCTCACTGGGGGCAAGACACAGGCAGGGAAACTGCTTCAATTCCAGGCTCAGTACCGAAGTCCCACCCTCAGAGTCCTGGCTCCAGGATCCATGGTGCCGATGTCATCCTGCTGAAGGTTGGGGAAAGAAGACTAGACCAGGTAGATCAATTGAGTGCCCTAAAGCTCAGCCTGAACCCCACCTGGGTGCTGAGCGCAAAAAAGACGAAGGACGGAGCTGACATTCTGTGTGCTCTGGTGACTGTCCCTCCACCCCTCATAGCTTTTTGCCAGCCCCCAGTTCAGTCACTTTCCCGAAAACCAGAGATGATTCTCCAGACAACGTGACTCTTGAGAAAATGGAATTAATCATCTTGCTCAAGAGCTGGTCAAAGAGGGGCCCCTGCAGGGTGGGGGCATGTGGCCTAAAATGGTCCTTTGGAGCAGAAGCCAACTGAAGTAGAGGAAGATTTCCTGCAGATCACGTGGTTGGTGATGCCAGGAACAACAGCCTAAGAACCACACTGAACAGGACTGTTTCTGTTCCTGAGAGTCCACACACACGGCATGCACACACACACACACACACACAGAGTTCACACACGTGAGCGTGTCCACATACACACACAACCCTCTCCCTCACAGGAGCTTTGGAGTTCTCTCTTCAGGGTCCCTCCAGATGACTGCCATCAGTTCCCATCTGACCCTCTGTGGTGGTCCCTTCAGGATAGAAAAGTGACCCTGACTGTCCCCCCCTCCTGGCCATTTTCTTGAGCTCAGTAACTATTTACAAGGTAAGATAATACCAGATAGATACGAAGCAGAGTCCACCTATGGAGACATCAACCATTTCCCAGGGTCGACATAACCTTCTCGAGATCTTCCCCTTTCACATCTCCTGACCTGTCTAGTTTTTATCTAAGACCCTTCTGCCTGGTCCCCAACAAAGCCTGGAGACATTAGTGTCCCTGGGGCTGGGGGTTCTCAAGTCAAATCTCACCTTGGCCCAGTACCTACTGTGTGAACTTGGATAAATTACTTGAGCTTTAGGACTGTTGACTCACTTGTAAAACGGGGATAATACTGCTTGGTAACAAGGAAGCCTGGCACTTGAGAGACCTTCATCAGAAATTACCTTTCATTTCCGCTAAGCAAGTTGCCTGGCTGCTTTTTGTCTTTCTAATTTCCTGACCCACAATCTTTTGGGAGGAAATAACATGGGCAGCAGATTGGGAGGGAAACTTACACGCATGTCTTTAATGGCTACTAGATATCTATAAACAGGACACATCCCATATTAAAACGATCTACCCCAAGAAGCACAGAGGTGTCAGGCCAGGTATCCTGCTTCCATCTTTAATAACTCTGTCCCCTCTCCATCTCCCCATCCTCTCCCCTTCCTCACTCAACTACACCCAGAGGATACAAGATAATCAACCTTACTCAGAGATGGAATGACCCATTCAGAATTACTCCCTCCATTCAACAAACATTTACTGAGCCTGTGCTGATGCTGGGCTTGACTGGGGATTCAGGGATGATAGAAGGGGCCCTTGACCGCCTGTATTTTCCAGCTCGTAGCTTGGTATATGGATGGGGATGTATGTGGAGGTGGTGGGGGGCAGGTACAGACACGCAGGAGTGTGCGTAAGTCATCACACGACAATGTGATAAATGTGGTCATGGAGATGAATCCAAAGTACCGTGCTGGGAGGAGCGAAGAAAGGCAAAGTAAGGGAAGGCTCCACAGTTGAGGAGCTGGAGCTTAGAGGGTGAGTAGCAATTCACCAGGGAGCTGTGGGGTCAGCAAACAACACCAAGGGGGCTGCCTGGGCTGAAACACTCTCTTGGACGTGATTATCAGGCGAGGGCATCAGTACCAGGAATCAGGGGTTAGTGACTGGGGCCAACTCCAGAAGACAGATATGGTGGGGTGCAGGCACACTGGACCCAGCACAGGAAGGCCTGGAACCCTGACCCAGAGCCACAACTTAGAGCAATGACACCTCAGCCACTTACACCAATCATCTGAGCTGGGGCAGCTCGTACAAAATGTGTTCCACAAACGTTCACTGAATGAAAGAGAATTCCCATCTATAAAATGGGATTGATAATATTTAGTCCAACTATCCCATAGGTTTATTTGGGAGGGTGAATTGAGGCCAGTGAGATGGAAAACCCTCTAAACAGTAAAACACTATACCAATATAAGAATTATTAAGTGAACTGATATTGTTGGTTTCCAGAGACAAAAACCATCTGAGGAAGCAATTGGTAAAGTACAGCGACTTCTCCAGCTGGCAAGGGAGCAGCTCTAATTAAGGAAGTTCCTTCTCTCCAGACTATTATGACTACTATTAGAGAAATCTTTTACATTGGTGAGTGGAACAAATTGAGAAAGATTTTAAGTGATAAGAAACAGCAGCAGGATTGGGTATATAAATAGTCAGGGTGGTGGGGAGACGAAAGAACTATCCCATCTCAGCATTCCACTTGAGAGTTACTGATGGCCAAGTCTTAGCCCCTATTTTAGAGAAAAGGATACTGAGGCCCAGACAGGGTACAGGGTCCCATTGCTCACCTGGACCAAGCAATAATCATGACAGCTCACATTACTGAGTACAGCCCTATGATTGAGCACCTACATATATCAGGTCATTGGATCCATAGAACAATCCTATGAGGTAGATACTATAATTATCTCCATTTTACAGATAAGAAAACGAACTCAAGCCAAGCAGCTTGTCCAGGGTCACGGTTAGTAAGTGAGGGTTAAGACTTGCAACTCCCTGTTGCCAGGGCAACCAGAAGTCCACAGGTAAAGAAATCTTTGTGGGAAGAAATATATTGTTTAATTTATTTGGGGTTGGGGGGAAGATGTGACTAAAATGTAGATTACTGATGTCATAGAGTATGGGAAAACCTATAATGATCTTTCTTAACTTGGGAGTGAAAAAATGGGCAGGGGCTTGGGAGCTGATAAGCCATGGCTCAGTTGAAGCCAGGCCCTAGAGAAAGAAATGCAGTTAGAGGCGCCATAATGCCTGAGCCCTCCTGCTCCCTCTCCCTCACTAGCTGACACCATCAATTCAAGGTTAATGCATGCCAGGGTTGGGAGCTAATCATTCCACCATTACAGACATAAATTTCCCCTGGAGAACAGCCAGAGATGGGAGGTAGGGAAAAGAGGAAGAGGCTGGGAAAAGAAAGAGGCTGCCTGGCTCTTACAAATGGGAAAATAATATGGCATCAGCTGGAGTGGGTTCCCAACCACTGGAATATGCTTTGCAAAAATGTTTACAGTCTTTCCTGGTTTTTCTCCAAGCTATTTGCCTGGCTGGGGAGGATTTCCAGAGGTCATCAAGCCCCCATCCCCACCTGTCAGTATCAGTGGTTCCTAAAAGAGCTTGTAGAAAACCCTTCAATTCCACAATTTATTTAATCCTAATCTGTGCCAAGCACTTAGATGCAGGGAATGGGGAGGGAAATCAGCCACAATGATTAGTAACACAGTTCCTGAATTTCAGGAGCTTTCAATACTGGGGAAGAAAAATGTGTATCCAATCAACTCCAGCACTTGGCTATATTATAGGGACAGAGAGATTCACTCCAACTGGGAGGTTCTGGGAAGGGTGAAGCGTTTGAGGTGTGTCTTAAAGGATGAGTAACCTTTAGAGAGGGGCAAATGGGAAAGAAAGGGTATTCCAGGTGATGGAAGCAGCAAAAGCAAAACTTTGGAGGGAGGAAAAGACGGAACACGTCGGAGTGGCTGGGACTTAGGGCGCAGCGCGTTGAGAGTGAGCTTGCGTTGGGAGTAAAGACCAGGGAAGTCAGCTGGGAGAGACCATGGAGGACCTGAAATGGCATATTATGGAATTTCAAACTTTCTGCTAGAGGCAATGGGAGCCATTGATAACTTCTGAGGAAGGGAGTGACATAATCTGATCTGCATTTCGGAAATAGGCCTGGGGTGGTGTATGGCAGATGGGAGCAAATGGAGGCAAAAGCATCAAGGTGGAAGCTCCTGAAAGACTCCAATAGGAAGAAGTAGGGATTTGAGTTAGTGTGTTGGCAACCTTGTCAAGGTGACTTTTGAGGTTAAGAGAGGGAGACACCCATACAAATGGAGATTTCCCTTGCAAAGGTAAATGTTTCTTACAAAAGGGCCTACTTGGTCTTCCAGGTCCTTCACATCTGCTGTTTCTCAGAAAATAACCAGCTTAAAACAATTAATATGCCTAAGAGACATATTTTAGGGTGGCAAATTCTGCTCCCCTACAACACCAAAAGGCAAGTTTATTATTTTTAAATAAAATACATGCTACAGACAAACTATTTGTGGGGGAAAAAAAAAAACAAAAAACCAAACGTGTCAATGCCCAGAGAAGCTCAGGAAGAGTAAGGGGCACTCACAGTTCCCTTCTGGTGTTCTTTGACATTTTTCTGTCCAAACAAGGATAACAGTTTCCTCTAAAAGCTAGAGTTACAGCAAAACTGGGAGAAGACGGGGAAGTTTCACTTTCAGTTGTGGGCATTTATTATTATTATAACCTCTTATTTTTAGATCATGAGTATATTTGAGGATGTGAATTCACACGTTTAGAAATGAAAATGCTGCACCTCCAAATCAGGGATTCCCCTACCATCTCCTTTCTGAAAAATCACACCAGAGGAGAAGCTAGGAAAGTGTACAGAGGCATGTGAGCATGAACATGCAAGCGCACACACACAGGCATACCCCATGCCCCACGTCCAAGGAATGTTTTACACATCTAGAGCTAACACAGCCACTCAAGGAGAGATGTATGTATATTCAAGGTGGGGGACTGAAGATGAAGGGCTCAGAATCCCATCCCACATGCACACAGAGTTCGAAGAGAGGAGAGGGGAAGGCCAGTAATAGAACAGGGAGCCTTCCGAAGCCAAGAGATCAGGGAGACACTAGGAGGAAGATCTGAAAATGGCATGGCAGAGGAAAAGGTGGAGGTCGCTTACCCTGGGTTCAGGAGTCTGGCTCTGGAAGGCTCTGGGGCTGGAGAAAGGCCGTGGTTAATCACACACCTTCCATTCACCCTGTGACTCAGCTAGGTAGATGCTTTGTGTATTTCTTTTTTGTTTGTTTTTTGGCCAAGCCGTGCAGCTTGCAGGATCTTAGTTCCCGAACCAGGGATCGAACCCAGGCCCTCTGCAGTGGAAGGGCAGAGTCCTAACCACTGGACCGCCAGGGAATTCCCGCGGTGTGTATTTGTGATCCTCACAGTAACCCCCTGACACGGACATAAGTATCCCCTTTTGCAAGTGAGAAAAACGAGGTTCAGAGGCCGCAGGGAAGTGACTTGTCCCAGGTCACATGGGCAGGAAGGGGCAGAGTTGGGATTCACACCACCTCCAAAAACTCATGTTCTTTTCTTTCCACCAGTGTTTCTCAAGAGGGCACTGTTGACATTTTAGGATGGGCGGTTCTTTCCTTGGGGTGGGGCTGCCTAGGCATCGTAGGGTGTATAGGAATGTCCCTGGCCTCTTCCTGGTAGGCGCCAGTATCACCTGCCCCTCCCCACCCAAGTTGTGACAGTGTCTCCAGACATTGATTGCCACTTGTCCAACTGTGGACAAAACTGCTCCACTTGAGAAGTACTGCTCCACACTGTGCCACCTCCCCCAGCAAAGGCTTTCATGGTCCCCATCCACACCACGTGCAGAGCGAATGACCCTCCACTCCCAAGCCTGCACACTTCCTCAGCTCCACCATGTTTGCACGTCGAGCCAGCTCCGTCAGGCTGGCTCAGTCAACACCATCACACCGGGGCACTTCTCTTCTCTGAAAACAAGAGGGCTGGTGGCCTTGACCAGGGGTGTACATGAGACTCACCTGGGAAGTTGGTGTATTGCTTTGTTTCTTTTGTGTTTATTTTTGGTTTTCAAAGTAAAGATACCCTTGGCCTACTTCAACTCTACTGGGGCCCAGGGCTGCATGCTCCTGGTAAGAACACCAGGCCTGAATCCTTTCTAGGGCTCATCTCAACCCCACCCTTCAGTCATGAGTTCGCTTTGATTCAGTCCCCACCTCGCAATCACTTTTCAGTCCCTCCTATGTGCCAGATGCTCTGTTAGGGACTGGGGTTCAGACAGGCCTTCTGGCCCAGGTTGAGGAACAGGGGATGACACACCACGGTCCAGCGCAGAACCTGCTAAAAGACAGCTTTGCCTAGTGAGCTATGGAGCATAAAGAAGGGGGTGGCTGGGTGCTGTGTGCGTTGTGGGGTGGGGGGGCAGGAGGGCAGGAGGGTGTGTGAATGTGTGCAGGAATGGTGGAATATGTATATGTGCGAGTGGGGGTATCTGGAAGGGACTATGGGTGTGTGTACATGCGTAGGGGAAGGGATTATGGATACATATGTATTATATATATACTTAGTGTATATGTGTGTGTGTCTATATGTGAATAGTGTTTGTGGTGTATGTGCGTGTGTGTCTTTGTGTGTACATGTTGTGTGTGTGTATATGGAAGATAAATGTATATGTCTGTGTACGGAGTATCCGTGTGTGTGTGTGTATGTGCACATGTAAGGGGTCAGGGAGACGGAAGACCTCCTGGAAAGACCGGCACTGGGTCTGGCTCCTGAAGAATGAGCAATTCAGTGGGGAGAGCAGGGTGGGCGTTCCAGGAAGAGGGAACAGGGTGTGCAACGCCCAGAGGCGTGACTGAACGTGGCATGTTTGGGGTGCAGCAGCAGCAGAACAGAGAGGGGGAGAAGGGGAGAAGGTTGGGGTCACATCAGAAAGACCTTCCTGGAAACCTCAGCACCTCGTTAAGTTCTAGGCAGGTGCCCCAGCCTTTTGGAGAGATGCCATCAGCAAAAGGCTGGCACCTCTGGGGAGGCTCAGGAGAAGGTCTGGCAAGGCCACATCCATGGTCACACCTGAACTGGCTGCACGAGTGTTTACAAAGCACATGCATACTACAGGGATTAGAAAGCCATGTTCTAAGGCTGAGCTTGGAGTGACACGTCTATAATATTCAGGGAAAGATGGGGTGGAAGCAAGCCAGGAACCTGTGGCAAAAACGGGCTGGGTTGATTTCTCTAACCTCGGAGGACTGGTCTTCCAGGCACCGCTAGAATTAGCTCTTCTGTGCAAGCCTTGCCTCCCTGCCAGATAACCTCCCTGCCTGCTACCCACCTCCACTCCCCCACCCTCAGCCAAGTGTCTCTAACCTCTATTCTTAAGCATGAGGAAATTCAACACAACCCCACCACCTGGGCCATTACAGTACAGCCTCTTGCTCCAGGTTCCAACTGGGCAGATCTCCTTAGCGGAGGAATTCCCCCTTTTCAATATGAAAGAGGGGATGCTGAGCACGATGCTGAGAAGGGAGCTCAGTCAAGGGAATGCACAGTGGGAGCCCGGAGGCTGAGACCACCTCACGTGGCCCACTTCAGCTCAGCCTCAGCCAGGCCTGGCAGAGGGGACATGGACTTGGCAGTCAGCCTCTCTCTGGCTGTGTGTCCTTGGGCAAGGACCACAGTGCTCTGTTTCCTAGAACAGGAATCCTAGAATGCCAACAGCATTCAGTAGCTGTGGTTCACTCAACAAATTTGTATACCTCCTCTGTGCCAGGCACTGGAATATATCAGGGAACAAAACAGATGAAGGGCCTTGCCTATGTGGAGCTTGCATTCTTATAGGGAGGAGCCCAAGGGATGATAAACAATAAACACAGTAAATGACTGAATTATGGAAGGGGGTAGAAGGGGATAAGATATGAAGAAAAAGGAAAGAGCAGGGTAGGGGGCTGGAAAGGCTAGGGAGGTGAATATGAAATATGGCTGACAGGGCAGAAGCAGTTGGGTAGACACTGACATAAACCAGGCAGGGGACAGTGCAGCTGAGAGCAGAAGTGGGTATCTGATGATTCCATGGGATGGCTGTGTCTGGCCCTCAGAACATTCTGAATAGTTCAGCATAGTGTTCACCATTCTAACTGCTGGACAGGCTCCCAGCTTGACTCAGTGTCTCAGAGACAGGATCCAGATCTCACAGGGCTTGCTCTGCCCACTGGGACCTGTGTCTCCAGCCACCCCATAACCCTCCTGGAGACTGTTGTCCCAGTCTTTTCCCTGCATTACCCACCAGGGACAAAGTGCCCGACTAACGTGGCCTCAACTTCACGTTGTATCCTCCCCAGTATCTTGAGGCCCCTGGGCAAAGCAAACAAGCCTTAGAGACCATCTAATTTACATCTGAGGGGCAGACAGGGAAGTGACTGGCCCAGGTCAGACTCCTTCATTCAGGCCCACATCAGTGCCTGCCTGGACCACTGCCCTGGTTTCCTAGCTGAGATCCCTACCATTAGTTTCTCCAGCTCAGTCTTTCCACCAAGCAGCTGCCAGAGTGATCTTTCTACAACATAAGTTTGATCATGTCACTTCCCTGTTTTCACTCCCTAGTTCCCATAAAATAAAGTCCCAACTCCTGGGCACGGCATTCAGAGGTGACCATGAGGCACCCTGCCTACTCTCCAACCTTGCCCACACCACACTTGACACACTAGTGTCAAGTCCCCATGCCTCTAACTCACACTGTTCCCTCCACTGGGAATGCCCTTCTTCCCTCTGACACCTTCTCACCTTTCAAGATTGAGCTCAAGTATCACCTCTTCTATAAACTTCCCTGAACCTCAGCTCTCATTCCAGATAGGATCAAGCAACACTTCTTGACACATGCCCCCATTGTTACCTTCACTTCTATCACTCAAACTTCCAAACCTCTATTTGAGTTGAGCTGGGTACCAGTTTAGTTTTCAGTCATCAAATATACTGTCCTAAGGTTTTTGTGCTACTGCATTTTCTTAAGAAATCATGCACTTCTCAGTTCTCAGGTGTTGGTGTTTCACAGAATCATAGTTTTTAGACAGCACCAGGATGAAGCTGTTGTAAAAGGTACAACAATTGTAACTGGCAAACTGCAACCTGTGGGCCAAATCCTGCCCACTGCTTGGTTTTTATAAATAAAGTTTTATTGGAACACAGCCATGAGCATTTGTGTATGTATTGTCTGTGACTTATTTTGCATTACAACAGCAGAGTTAAGAGAGACCACAAGGCCCACAAAGCTGAAAATATTTACTATCTGTCCCTTTTCAGAAAACGTTTGCTGACCTGGATGCTCATAAGGGCAAGGACTGTGTCTGGTTTGCACCTGGAATGTAAGAGGCACCTGACAAATACTTTTGAGTAAATGAATGATACACACACTCCAGGATGATGGTGGAAGCTAAGGCAGAGCACTGGGTGTGGGTTTTGGGGAAGGAGCTGGAGAGTTTGGAGGGGGGTGCTATGAAAGGAGGGACTGTGGATTAGCCCAGCATTATGTTCTTCCTCTCTGATGAGAGAAGAGTGTTGCTTAGCCTCAAAAAGGAGATCTACGTCCAGTGAAGAGAGGAACACCTCCTCCCACCCAAGCTGGGTTGGGTTTGCAATGACCTTGGGTGGCACAGCTTTGAGAGTCTCGGGGTGAAGGCCAGCTGCCCCCGGCTAGGACCACACTGCTATAGCAACTCCAGCAAGCAGTCCTGAGGGCCCAAGCAAGGGGTCATCCATGGAATATAGGGGAGAAGTGACAACCCTGAGACTGTATTCTCAGGGAGGCGGGGAAGGGGTTAAGAAAAGAAATAAGGAGAGTTGATTGGAAGGCCTTGGGGAACAAATCTAATGGGAATTTATATCAAAGAAAGTGGGAACAGTTGTTGATTTGGTGGGGAGAGTCGCAGAAATGAATTCAGTTTTCAAACGCTTAATTTCAAAGGAACCCAATCACTGCAAGTGGGCAGAGCTCCAGGCACATGCTCAGGTTCATGACTCATCACCAGTCTAGAGATGAGGTCAGCAATTTGCAGGCCGTGGGCCAAATCCTGCCCAGCGCCTGTTTTTGTAAATAAGGTTTCATTGGAACGACACCTCGCCCATTCATTTCCCTAATACCGGTGACTGTTTCTGTGCTACAGCATCAGGGTTGAGTAGTCACAGCATGTCTCAAAGCCTTAAATAATGCACTACCTGACCCTTCACAGAAAACATTTGCTGACTTCTGACCTAGAACCTAGCAAGGGGCCTAACCCAATCAAGGAATGTGAAATAATTGAAAGTAAGCAGGAAGATGTGGTCATTGAGAGAATGACCAGAGGTCAGACAGTCTGGTCACCATGTTCAAAGCAAAATAATGAATTAAGCAAATATCAGGTCAGAATGTTCCTGAAGTTCAAGACCAAAATGGATACCAGTGGAAAATAGAGCGGGGCCAAGTATTTAAGGTGGTGGCCAGGGAATCCCCAAGGCCAAGTCTGGTCTTCAGTCAATGTGGTCCACATAGATGACCCTTTAGGATCTAGGTAGCAGCAACATGGACAACTCCGATGCTTGCCTTTGTCCTCGGATCTGGGTGGCCTCCAGGTTGGCTCCACCTGGCTTGGCAAACGCCCTCTAACTTAAAATGGTCTCAGTTCTAGCCAACCAGGACCTACAGCACATCTCAAATTGGGTCCCCAGAGGAAGTCTGGGTCATCAGGAAAAAGGTCTCGGTCAGCTGGGAGGGGTTTGAGCAGAGCTGCAGATGTACAGGCCCAGGCCCCAGACCTACACCTGGAGACATAGGTCTGCAGAGGAGACTCAGGAAGGGAGACAGACAGCATGAGACAGGAGAACAAGGAGAAAACAGAGGAAAGAAAACCTAAGGAGACAGTGGAGAGAGAGAGAGACACTGCTTGGGAGAAAAAGGCTGGATCTAGTTTTCCTGCTGAATAAAATAAGCCATGCTGGACGGGCTCAATAAGGTGACAGAGAACAAATTCTTTCCTCCCTTCATTAATTCATTCAGCACCTACTGAGTATGTGGTTCTATGCTGGGCATTAAAGGTTAAGAGTTTCTCTAGAAGCTCATAGTCTGGTGTGGGGGCCAGGCAAGAATACAAGCAATGTATTCTTTGGTTTATGGTGTGGTACCTGCTAGGAGAGAGGTCAGCACAGAGGGTGGGGAGAAAACCAGGTAGAACAGGACGGACTCTGAGGGACCTGTTGGGGTTGGCCTGATGGGTAGGAGGAAGAAGACAAAGGATGTTCCAGGCAGGGGAACAGTATGTGCAAAGATGGATGAGGGAAGGAAGGGGAGAGAGAAAGAGTGTAAGAGACCTCCTGGGGGCATTTGGATGCCTGTAAGCCAGTCAGTGTGGAAGGACAATTGCAGAATAAGGGAGTGATGGAGGGTGAGTATCTTGGAGGCTAGATCCTGAAGGCATTTGAATGCTATGCCAAAAGGGCTTTTTGTTTTTGTGTTTTTTAAACTTTTTATTTTATATTGGCGTATAGCCGATTAACAATGCTGTGACAGTTTCAGGTGTACAGCTTTATCTAGAAAAAAAATCCACTGAAGGATTTTTAAGCAGGGAAAACATTTGATTGTAATAGAATTTCAGAAAGAGTATTGACAAGAGGGAATTGACAAGAGGTTGGAGGAGGGAAGCCGGAATGGGGCAGCATCTCTTCCTTTAGGGGCTCCCTCTAACATCACCTCCTCAGAGAGGCCTTCCTTGATCTCCTCATATAAAATAGAACCCTTACCACCCCCATCCCCTTTAGCATCTCCGTATGGGTTTATTTATTTTCTGTTTGTGTCCCCCTCATTAGAACAGAAGTTTCATGAAAGCAAGGACTTTGCCTGTTTGTTCACAGCTGCATCCCCAACACCTAGAAGAGCCTCTGACACATTGTGGGCTCTCAAATTCTGTTGGAAGGATGAAGGAAAAGTAATAAAAGTCCTATCTTTCTAAGAATTAGGAAACTTAGCTGTGGGCCCATTTTTATCTGAAGCAGTGAGATGACTAGACTTGGGCTGGCCTTGAGGGTAGTAATGAGCTGCTCTGCAGGTCACTGAAGTAAATCACAAGCATGTGAGATCTGTATCCCAAGGCCTCAGACATGC
Source organism: Physeter macrocephalus (assembly GCF_002837175.3). Classification (NCBI taxonomy): domain Eukaryota; kingdom Metazoa; phylum Chordata; class Mammalia; order Artiodactyla; family Physeteridae; genus Physeter; species Physeter macrocephalus. Next base: position 2,456,000 of record NC_041215.1, read on the forward strand.
TCTGGCAGGCCACTGTCACTGCAGAACTCTGAGAACCAGGTCCTGCAAAGATCCCTTCCATGTATGCTGATCCTAGTGCTTCAGGCTGGGAGGCTTCTGGCACTAGGCAGGGAGGGTGCCACTGGCCACTCAGGGTCTTGGGTCTGAAATGACAGCTAAAAAATGTTTATTAAGCACCACCTCTGTGCCAAGCATAGGGCAAGGCATTCTACATATGCTAATGCCACAAAGTAGGTACTGTTATCCCCATTTTACAGATGAAAAACTAAAGATCAAAATGATTCGATGACTGACCAAGATCACAGAGTAGGAAGCATCAGAGCCAAGATATAGGAACCCAGGTTTGACTCCAATACCTGGGCTCTGTTCTACAAAGCCATGTAAACTGAAACTTCTAATCCCAAACCAGACCCAGTGCTCCAAGCTCTGCTGGCCTTACCCCAGAGACTTTTCATCCCCTTGTGATAAATAGCCCCTCAAGCCCTTCTCAACCAGAGGAACTCCTCATGACTTCTGGGGAAGATGCCAGGGATCCAGGGTGGGCAGAGGCAAGTTGGTAAATGAAATAGAGTTGCCGGATAGAAAAAAACTTTTCCTCTATCCTCTTATGTTAGTGTTTGGGGGCCTGTGAATTAAACTGACAAAGACAGATTAACAAGAGAAAAGACAGATTTTTTTTATTCACAAACAGATGGGAGTTCACAAATAGGACTCAAAGAGGCAGTTAGAACTGGGGGTTTATATAATATCTTAATAGGGGAAGGGGAGGGGGAGAAGGGCATTTACAGAAAAAGAGTGACTTCTTAGAAGTGTGGAGGACAGGGAGAAAAGGCACTTATGGGAAAACAAATGACTTTTAGGAAAGATAAATGGCCCTTAGGAGAATAGATGGGAGACGTAATAGTTTTTATAACAATGCCTGTTTAGGTGTGATGCGGAAACTTCTTATCTCTGGCGATAAGAATTAATCTCCCTGGTTGTTCTGAGGGAAGAGCTTTAGGATAATTAAGTTTTTTGAATTGTTTTGGGAAGCAATGCTTTTAGGCAGATAAGACATTTTTTATCAGGACCCCAAATGGCTTCTGCTGAAAATAACTTTTATGCCACTGTGCCATATTCTGGACCCCTTTACAGCAATGAGAGGCCTCACTGGGCTCTGGAACATGGGCAACGTTGCAGGGAATGCAGATGAATATTTGGGTTCAAGGACCCCCAGAAACTGACCAGGGAATCATTTTGACAAACAAAGATAATGTACTATATATATAGCCTGACCCTCTGGCAATGACGTTAAGGTTTTGTTTTTGTTTTCTCGGTTTCATTTTTTTGCGTGGAGGGAATATGGTAAGGCTGGGTGCACTGGGCATGAGCTCTTTCCAATAAAGTGATGGCAGAGGCTTGGTGAGACAGCTTGCCCTCTTCTGGCTCTGAAGCTCCATTGCCATGGCACACACTGTCTGCAACAAATCTTTCCTCCAGCCACTTTCCCAGGGGGAGCAGCTTCCCAGGGTGCACAGTAACGGGCGTGGATGGTCTACCCTCACTGGGACTGCTTCCTGGTCAGTCCAGGCCACCTTGCTCCACCTGCCCTATAGCCAACAGTGCCAGTGATTGTGTTTGTGGCTTGGGAGTGATTTCTAAGGTCTTTAATACTCTCAACTTCTGGCACAGTCTTCTAAAGGTGTCGGTGACCTAGTCACTCAGAAGAAAAGGCTGATTGAGGGAACAAGAACAAAGAAGCCAGGGGTGGAGACAGGGAATGGAACATCCCCCTCGCTTCTGAGATTATTGGACAATGGGAGTCTGGCTGAACCCCAGGAGATGTGAAGGATCAAAGTCAAAGCTAGTGTGTATGTTACTGCAGATATTAACAGTTTCCAGGAGTTGAGATGGGAAGGTGACTGAGGAGGCGTGAGGCCAGCCCTCAGCTTCTCCAGTCCAAACTCATTTCCCTGGACCAGGCGCTCCCACAGGTATCCTCCCAGCCCCCACCCTGCCTCCTGTGCCCTCCCAATTCCTTCCCATCCTCTGGGGATCAGCTTAAATGTCAAACTCTCAAAGGGACATTTCCTCCTTAATCCCTATCATTACAGCCTGTTTATTTCCTTCACAGCTTTTTTCACAAGTTGTAGTGAATATGTTCCTTTACTTCTTTATTGTCTGTCTCCATCTCTAAACTGTGAGCTTTAAAAGAGGAAGGAGCAGGTGTGATTGAGTCAGCAAGAAATATTCCACCCGCACTTAGCACAGTGCCCGGCACAGGCTTAGTAGGTATTGAGTAATACCAAATCAATGAGTGAATGAGATGGGAGCTCTACCTGACAGCAGTAGTCTTCAAATTTTAGAATGAATAAGAATTACCTGGGGAGCTTATTAAAATTCAGATTCCTTGGCCTTATTTCTTGAGATTCCAATTCAGCAGGTCTGGGGAAAGGTCCGGGAAGGTGTGTTTTTAACCCCTGTTAAAACGTGTTGTAATCACCCCTGGTGATTCTGACACAGGAACCACTGATACAGGAACCACTGTCTCGGATTCAAGCTTTGTCTCCACTGCAGAGACAAGGCCGAGAAAGGAACTTTCACCACTTGCCTTTTTGCTTTTTTCCAGTCCTTTAAGCATATAAAGTCTGAAAGTTTATGCCTTGGAGATGAGGGGTGTTGCAGGGAGAGGGTGAAAGGGTGAAAGAAGAAGGTATGTATTTATTATTATTAGAAATTAGAAGTAAATACTAAAGCTGATAATACATTGCTGTTACCCAGTATACAGGTGCCATTGTTTGCATTCATTCATTGGCTCAGCAGACTTTTCGAGAACCCACTATGTGACCAAGGCACTGGCCTTGATATTGGGGATGCACCAGTTAAGAAGACAAAGAACCTGACCTTAGGGAGCACCAACTTAGTGATGGAGACAGGCAGGTTAGCGACATGTTGAGAACAATAAAACCCAACAAAAGTAACCTGTGAGGGCAGCTCCAGGGAGGAAAAGTCAAGGAGCTCCACAGAGGAGATGGCATCAGGCTTATTTAACTAGAGCTTACTTGGCCAGGAGGAGGGAATAGCACAGGGCAAAGATCAGCACGAATTAGAAATGAGCACAATGTAGAAAGCATCTGTGAAGATGCAGCAAGAGACGGACAGCATTTTCCAAGGTCAGCCTTCACCTGTTCAGGGGGTCACATTTCTCTTGTCTGTCCAATTTTTTAAGTTGAAATGTTTTTAGGCAAAGAACTCTCCTGTTCACCATGGTTCCCACCATGCCTTACACTCAGCCTGTCTTCTTACATCAAGTTACCTGCCCAGCCCCTGAAGGTATGCAGGGCTGCCTCTCTTTCTAGGAGAGGGAGGCTCAACAGAGAGCAGAAATCAGAGTAGTAATTTGATCTCTTCTGGGTTTTTATGAAGACTAGTCTGGTGATATGTGGTAGACAAAACACAACTGGAAGCTGAAAGAATAGCGTGGCCCAACGGTCTCCATACCTTCTTGATCCTATACCCTCCATATACATACACTTAGTTACTTAGAAACCATATACACATCTTACTTCCTAATATACTAATATATGTTACATATGTTTAAGTAATGACTGCACCCAATTCCTGTGAGTGGGTTTTTTCCCCCACACCAACAAGCAAATTTCTGACACCAGCTAGGTATCCTACAATTCAACTCAATTTTGATATTATCTGCCTGGAGATAGCATGACATCCCACAGGTTAAGGACTCAGTCCCACAAGACTGCTCATCCTCCCCTGCCTTCAGATGCCAATCTCAAGTCCAGATTGTCACCTGTGCTTCTGACCAACCAGCTATATAGATCAGAGGTTCCAATGGGCTCCCTCCCATTCACTTAATTTGCTAGAACAGCTCACAGAACTCAGAGAAATATTTTACTTACTAGATTACTGGTTTATTATAAAAGGATATAACTCAGTAACAGCCAGATAGAAGAGATGCATAGGGCAAGGCATGGGGAAAGGATGGGAAGCTTCCCTCTCCTCTCCTAGCATGCCACTCTCTCCAATCTCCAAGTGTTCACCAACCCAGCTTTCTGAACCCTGTCCCTCTGAGGTTTTATGGAGGCTTCATTACTTAAATATGATTGACTAAATCTTTAGCTACTGGTGACTGTTTCATCCTCCAGCTTTTTTTCCCTCCCTGGAAGTCCAGGGTGGGACTGAAAGTTCCAAATCTCTAATCACATAGTTGTCTCCTCTGGCAACCAGCCCTCATCCCTAGGTGACCTAGGGTCAGTCCAAAAGTCACCTCATAACAAAAGATACCATTTATAGCTCTTATCACTAAGGAATTCCAACGGTTTTAGGAGCTCCGTGCCAGGAATGGGATGAAGACCAAATACATATTTCTTATTATAAATCACAATATCACAGTAAGACATAGAAAGGTATTTAAATGGATGTGCTAGAGATGAAATTACACTACATTTTAAGCTCTGATTTTGTTAACCATACAAAAAAACTTTTCACTGAAAGGAATTATTATGAATACTAATATTTGCAGTGAGTGCAATGTGGTTGATATGTTTTATTATGTTTGTTTTATCTTCATATTAACATTCTGCCATTCGATATTTAGACCATCTGGTTTTAAGCTCAAATTATTTTAAATATTTATTTATTTATTTATTTTTGGCTGTGTTGGGTCTTCGTTGCTGCGCATGGGCTTTCTCTAGTTGCGGCGAGCGGGGGCTACTCTTTGTTGAGGTGCGTGGGCTTCTCATTGCGGGGGCTTCTCTTGTTGCAGAGCACGGGCTCTAGAGTGCAGGCTCAGTAGTTGTGGTGCACGGGCTTAGTTGCTCCATGCCATGTGGGATCTTCCCGGACCAGGGCTCGAACCCGTGTCCCCTGCATTGGCAGGCGGATTCTTAACCACTGTGCCACCAGGGAAGCCCTAAGCTCAAATTATTTTGATACTTGGCTCTTATAGTTTTCAGAATTGAAAAAAGATATCTCACTAAGGTTCAGAGAGGTATCACAAATGGAAATGTGATAACGTATCACAGTAATGGCTGTGCTTACTAACATACAAAATTTTCAGTCTCACCAACTATGCAAAGGCTTTTGTTTAAATTCAGCTGATAACTTTCTATCTTCTCTGAGGTCGATCAATTGTTCTTGCAAACTGATTATTGCATTTTTAAAATTTTTAACCAAAAGGCTTGAAAACCACTAAAATTCTTCATTTGTTTTTTTTAAATTTTTATTGGAGTACAGTTGATTTACCATGTTGTGTTAGTTTCAGGTGTACAGCACAGTGAATCAGTTTTATATATATATATATATATATATATCCACTCTGTTTTAGATTATCTTCCCATATAGGTCATTACAGAGTATTGAATAGAGTTCTCTGTGCAATTAGCTTGTTCTTCATTCCCATACCCAAGGGCACAATAACCACTTAAAGTGTTCAGGAGTACGTAGGACATTCCCTTGTCCATACAAGGGCAGCCTTGGGTGTCCAGGAGTCACCCTGGATGCACAAATAAAACTGGGTGCTAATTATTCACACATATAAAATTCACACGTGTAAAATGAGGCGCTAAGCACCTTGCGGCTTTTTATCCTCCAAGCAAGAACTTTCAGGAATATGAACCTTGGACCATGTGTGAGGAGGTGGGTCTATTGTGAATGTAAGAGTATGGGTCCTGGAGTCAGACAGCTTGGTGTGGACCTGCTGACTGTGACCTAGGACAGGGGTCAGCAAAGTCCTTAAAGGGCCAGACAGTGAAAAGAATTGCAGGCCACCTGGTCTCACAACTACTCACCCTGTCCTTGTGCAAAAGCAGCCACAGACAACATGTAAACAAACGTGCAAGCTGTATGCGAACAAAACTTTACTTATAGAACCAGGTGTTTCTTGAAACTCATAAAACTTCATTTGCAGGATGTTTAACTAGGGTAGGCATTAGGTAGGCAAAGTGTCAACACTACCATTTTCTTGCTGTTTGCCTCTGTTTCCATTATTAATGCTATCTTCTTTCAGTAGTTTCTTTTTGCAGGGCTCATTTTTAAGCCACGTGTCCATTTCTTTAGGGTTAATTTAGTGAAAACAAATGGCAAATCCATTTAACCTGGCCAACATACACTACAGAAGGTCAAGTTACATTGAAAGAAAAGGAGTGATGCATAAGCACTCCACAGTTAGAGACCCTGCCCCATCCTCAGGCTTGTGTGACCTTGGTATGTGACCTCAGACAGTCTGACTAACAGAGCAATGAGAGGCCAGTATCCATCTACATAGTAAACATTACTAAAGTGCAATGTTTTTCCCATTGTTTGAAGCCATAGAAGTTCTAAAATGTTCTCCCCACACCTCAGAGGCTCGTTTTGCACAGGACCTGGTACATGGAGGCCTCATTTTGGAGACCACAGTCTCCAAGGTAAGGCAATCCTGAGCCAGGCACTAGCAGATGAGACCTTTTCAAAACGAAAAGGTGCCTGGGGTAGGGATCAATCAGGTGTTGACAAGGGGGAGGAGAGAGGGAAACTAAAGGGGTGAAGGTTGCCTAGAGTTTCCAGCTGGGGCTGCAGGTCAGTGGGGTATTCAGTCTGACAAGCAGGTGCGAGGTAGCCTTGTCCCACCATGGCCTCCTAGGCCAGGGGAAGATCCAAAGGCTGTCTCCAACCCAAGCTTCACTTGAACTCTGTCCCTCTGTACTCCCCATCATCATTGAACAGATGTGTGAGGTAAGCAGCTGACTCAGAATCCTAAGACCTGGGTTCTAGTCTAAGTTGGCCTACTGCTTAGTAGCTGCGTGACTCTTGGGCACAGATTCCTCATCTGCAAATTGAGAATAAGGGAACATATCCTGTTTGCTTCACTGAATTTAATGTGGCTGGAATAAGATAAGGCACAGGCATGTGAAAAGGCTCTGAAAACTGCAAAGCACTATATAAACGCACAGCATTATTATGACTTATTAGTATCCTATGTGCATAGTGATCAAGGTCCCAGGCAAGGCATTCTGTTTTTCTGGGACACGTTCTAGGAGGGTATATAGCCAGGTGATGTAAGAGGTGGACACCAGGATGAGTAACCCATGGGCAATGTGTCTGCATAGTTGGACATACTGAAATACCACTGACCTCAGGCATCTGGAGACTAGAGGTCACACTTGGAAACTAGGAGGCCTGGATGGTGAAGAGGATGCTGGGTCTTCTGCAGACCCAGCAGAAGACCCCAGAACTTGGTTTTCCTGGAAACTCCCCACTCTAAGCATTTCTTCAGTTGATCTGAAAGAAATCAAAGAAAGAAGCTGGCACTAGATTGAAGCATTGTTTGAAGCAGGGAGATAAGAAGCCTTATCATACCTACTTCATTAACTTGAGGTCTGGCTTGCCCTGATCCTGATATAATCAGTCTATTAAAACACTTACTGAATGCTTACACAGAAGTACAATATAAGCCCATGCAATGAAAGTATTAACAATCTGATTGGGAAGATTAAATACTGGATGGTTGGGTAAATGATAGATAGATAGATAGATACTTAGATGGATGGAGGATTCAATAGGTAAGTACAAACATGAGAAGATACTAACAACATCAGATAAAAAGAACAACTTATTGAGCATCTACAATGTGCCAGGTACAAAATGCCAGGTGATTTCGGATATGATATCAAACCTATCATTGCTGAATGATAGGCAATGATATCATCCCCATTTTTCAGATAAGGAAACTGAGGTACAGAGAGGTTAAGTAACTTGGCAAAGCCACCCAGCTAGCTGCCCAATGTTCTTTTGTCTCACTGTTCCTGAGCCAGAGGATACCCACTCCTCCCATCCCCATCTCCCAGCTCCAAACTTTGTTACTTTTGAGCCTTTGTTTTATGTAAGAACATCTTGGAAATTCTGAGAAAAGCCCCAAACTACTTTCCATTCGTTGAGAACCTGAAACTGGATCCTTAGCCATTCCTTTTCCAGAGGCCTTCAAGTTTCTCAGGTGAAAGTGAGGCCTCTCAGGAGAAATCAAAGAGCTTTCTCTTCAGGCACCTACTCCCCACCAACCAGCACAGAAATGTTTGCGAGGCTGGCCGGGCTCCAGGGGCACACTAAGGAAACTAGTTTGGAGCCAAAGGCATCTATGGGGCATTGTACATGGAGGCCCACTCCATCCTTCCTACCTCCTTTCACTTCCTGAAGCTCCATTTGCTCCCTCTTCTACTGTCTCCCTATGTCCCCACCTTCCCACCTCCAAGACAGGCAGGGGTCTGGGCAGGAGCTCAGCAATGATGTCAAGAGGGTAGGAGGTGCTGCAGGGCCTCTGCCACAGACTCAGCTCTCTCCTGGGCCTCTCCATTTGACTCCCTTCCTGGCTCCCAGCTCTCTCAGGGTGCAAGGCCAAGCCTCCAGGGAATTCCTTGTGCCTTCCCACAGGGCTGGAGCCAAGAGTGAGTTTCGAGGCTACTGCCTATAGTGACAGGGAGGACTCAGGGCTCAGAGAACACTGTGAAGCACTTCTGTTAGGAGGTTCAACTGGCCATGGAAGAAGGATGCTCCTAAAATGGACTTTGTGGGGAAAGGAAAATCCTCTGTGTGAGGGGTAGGGATGGGGAAGGGGGAGCAACCTAGAAATCTAGCCAAATTTCTCCCAGAGTCTCTCCTATCTCTTCCTGGGTTGGCCTGCTCAGCCTCTATCCCCCATTCTCTTGACCCCTATGTCTCTTTCTGAAACTTCCCAGAGTGGAAAGCACGAGGTCCTGGCATTTGCAAGTCTCCTTTTACATACACAAGGCTCTCTATTGATCCCAAAGAAGTTTTTCCAATACATAACCAGGAATCAGAATTTTAGAAATGGTCAAGTTCTATTTTATGGATGGGAAGCTGAGGACTAGAGAGGTGGAGTGGCTTGTCCAAGGGCATATGCACTGCAAACCCCCATTCCATTATACCAGGACAGAGGGGTGTCCTCCAAATTCAGAACCGGAGACTCATCTTCCAGACATGATGGGTGGCCTTACCCATTTTATTTGACTTTCATGGGTCTTTGATCTTAAGAGTCTTTTCTGGCTGTGGTCCAGGAGCATGGCTGAGACACAACTCAGAATCAAAGGCCTGGCAACCAGCAGCCCCAGCCGGAGCTGAGGATCCCCACAGACACCCAGAACCTGGTCAGAGCTCCACCCAGAGGAGGAGCTGAGAGAGGCTCCACCCACCTGTCTGCCTGGCTGGTCTTGCAGCTCTGTCTTTCCCCCAGAGAGATCCACTCCATCAGAGGGTGACTGTGTGCCTGCATCCAGGGGGTCAGGGCTCATGATGGGGAGAATCTCTGGCACCCAGAAGACCATGCTCTACCTGAAAGCCCAGCCGGAAGACCTGAAGGACCTGTCCTAACGGAGCCTTGGCAGCTGTCTGGTAAGGGCACTGCTGGCCCCTCCCGATGCCTGAAGGGAGGAAAGGGAAGGGGATCCAAATATAAGCCCTGCTGGGACTGAGGGAAGGGGGCCGGGTCTGGAATTTGCTGAGCACCTACTTTGTATCAGGTCTCACCATCATCTGAAGAACTATTGATTCCTATCCCTTTTACAGTGGAGGGAACTGAACCTCAGGGAGAAGTAATACAATCTCAGAGCAAGAGCAGAGTAAGAGTAGAGCATCTTCTGTCTGATACTCTAGCCACAGGTGTTCCTGTCTGTGTTGCCACCCAGGACACACACCGCACACCTTCACCTTCTGTGATTTTCTCAAGGTGGACCCATGGTAATAATGCCTTTCCTCACCTCAACCTAATTCAGGCTCCACTCCTGTTTCCCAACAAGTGTTTCTGTCTATACTGAAGAGACTGATGACAGGGGAACAGTGCCTGTGTAGGAAGGAGACTCATATGACAAGTTTGGAGCTCACAGTATTTATGTGATGGCGATTCTGGGAATGGGAGTGGAAACCTGCACATGTCAGAACTACCTCTGCTTCTTAAACTCGATGCTGGGGATAAGGGGAAGGACAAGGGTTGAGGAAATGAACTAAAGGGAGAAAGTTTGATTATGACCATTGGTGGATTGATAATGGTATTGTTGATGCGTGAGAAGGAAAAGACTGAGGTAGAGAAACATGACAGAGTGTAGAATTATAGGAGCTTACATATGTGCAAAGATGTTCATTACTGATTTTGTAACAGTAAAATATTTGGAAATAACTTAGTGTCTATATAGGACATGTGTTATATAAATGTTAGTACATTGATCTTATGAAATACCTTGCTGCCATCAGAAAGAATGAGGCAGATCTGTAGGAACTGACATGGAAAGGTCCCACTGACATTGGGGAAGAGCATGTGTCAGGTGCAGTGATTAAAAGTGATTAAAAAGTAAATCAAGTATACTTCAATTTTTTTTTTAAAAAGGTGCAAGTGAAATAAACAAAACCATATAAATGCTAAAAAAAAAAAAAAAAAAAAAAAGCTCTTGGCTCAGCTTACCTGGATTCACTTCTGCCCCTCACGTGCTATGTAACCTTGGGACTTTTCTTATCCTCTCTAAGCCTCAGTTTCTTCATCTGTAAAATGAGAATGGGAGTTACTACTTCAAAAAGTTGTTGTGAGGACTGGAGAGGTTCTTGGCACAGTACAAGCATGCATTCAATATTCAGTAAAGATTTGCTTTTATTATTAAGTGAAAATGTAAATAGCCAAAAAATATGCACGCTATCATCCCAATTTTGCTGTTAAATATTTTTCTTCCTGCAAAGATATATGTGTATATATAAACATAGTGGATGTTTGGATAAAACAACTGTTAACAGTGGTCATCTCGGAGGTATGAGACTAGAGAGAAGTGAGGGAGGGATTTACACTGTTTTTTTAAGAGAGTTTACTTTTCAGAGAAGTTTTAAGTTCACAGCAAAACTGAGCCCCATACACGTGCGGGGCCTCCTGCACCATCAATGTGCCCCACCAGAGTGTACCTTTGTTAAGTTGATAACCCTACAATGACACATCACTGAGATTTACACTTCTGACTGTATACATCTCTATCTCATTTCCATTTTTACAGTAAGCATGTGTTTGTTTTGTAAGTAAAATAATGTTAATTAATGGCTGAATTGCACCCTAAGCCTCAGAATGGCAAGACTCTAGAAAGTGGCCTGGTTCACAAAAGCTACCAAAGCGGAGGGGATGACCCATCCTGGATCTGCCTGGGAATGGGACCTGAGCCCTCACCCCTACCCCAAGAACCTCCACTCTGCTGTCACCAGCATGACGGGTCACAGGCTTGCCTGCCTGGCTGTCTGTTGCTCTCTCAGAGACATCTGACAGCAGCTCCCAAACCTGAGGAGGCCATGCCCCGGGCCATGCCTACCCTGACAGTCCGCACGCATACAATGCTCACCCACAGCAGCTGAACTGCTTCAAAGCACCCAGGGAGCAGGTCCAGGAGGTTGGGAGAGCAGCCAGTGTGACTGGGTCTTGAGGCGGCCAGCTCTGGCTTCAGAGTCTCCTCTGACATTCACTAGCACAGTGACCTTTCCGTGAGTTCTGTTTCCTCAACACAATGCAGGGGTTAACCCGCCCATCTCACAAGGCCATTGTGAGGATAGAGCAAGAAGATCTGTGGGAAAGTACCTAACACATCCCTTGGCACATGGAGGTCCTCGGGAAGTTTTCACTTCCTGGCTACGTGACCTGCTTAACAGGCCTAGACCCTCAGATACATGGCATGGTCGGGGGGAGTGTGTAGTCGAGGATGTCCTTCCTGGCAAAGTCAGGACAAGGACAGGGTGAGGACAGTCCTGGGGCTCCCCAGATATGCAGCTCAGGATGGACCAGCTACATTTCTGCTCTGGTGAACCACTCTCCAAACAAGTCCTCAGCCTTTATTTGGGCTGGATTTAAAATGTGATCCTTCAAAATGAAGTCACTCCTGGATGACACTCAGGGGGCAGGAGCTGAAACGGAAAGGTGTGGGAAGAGGCTGCTCCCCACAGACGTGGAGAAAATGCTGTAACTGACGCCCCACAGGACAGAAAAGCTAGGCTGGGAGGAGGTGAGCCTTTTGGGTTGTCTGCCTCTCACCTACCCCATCTGTTTCCCCAGGTATTTCTACTTCAGCCCCTCTCTGCCTAAGCAGCTCCTCAACATGAGGCACAGTCTCCACTTGACCTTCATGTGTCTGAGTCTCCTCACTGGAAGGTAAGTTTTGCTACCCCCACGCTGGCTTTGAGCTGAACTGCTTTGGGTTTTGCATGTGGTGGGAGGGGCAGCAGCGCTTTCTACTTAGCAATGGTGAGACAGAATGTCAGGCCTTCACCTCCCTGACGCACCAGGACAAATGCAACTTCTTGCCAGTTATTCTATCTGGAGAAGTCAAGCTTCCAAAATGGTCATAGATGGACGAACCCCTTGGGTTTGGGGGGAAGGTGCTTGGAGTGTTCCCAAATTAGCATGACACTGTGATATATAGCAAAAGGGGTAATAAAATGGAGTGGGATAGGGACATGTATTAATTCAGCAGCTGAAAATCAGAGATTTCTCTTTGGGGAAGTTACTGCTCGTATCTGAGCACAACCACACACAGACACATGCAAACACCAGCTCAAGTCTGTGTGTGTGCATGTTTATCCACACGTAAGCAAGCATGTGCACCGAAACCCGTTTTCTTTTCCAGGATGTGCATCCAGGGGAATCAGTTTAACATCAAGGCCAGCAGAAGTGACAAGCTGTCCCTGCCTGGCTTTGAGAATCTCACAGCAGGATATAACAAGTTTCTCAGGCCCAATTTTGGCGGTAGGTCATTCTTTTTGCCCAGGACATCAATTCAAAAAGATAGGAACAGAGACAATATGCAGACGAGGGTTTCAGGAGGTTTTAGTCGACTGTGTTTTCTGACCTGCAACCTGTTAAGGAGTGGCAGTGATGGATACAAACAGCTGCCAATGATTTTTCACGCTACCTTGGAGAAAGCACTTTCTCTGGTCTCTCCACCTGCAGGATATAGAAATACTCCTCCCCACTGAGGAGGTTCCTAGAGCCCCCTCACAACCTCACACACGCTGTCCGCCTTCTGCCCACACTTCCAGTGTCATTATTCAAGGAACCCACCATGTCTCAACAGGACTACTCCACCTGGTCCTCCTGCCTCAGCCTGCTTCCTCAAGGCTAACCCTCTACTCTGCCACCTGGATGACTCCCCTGGGTCCTCTGCCTGCTCAGAATACCTGCCTGCTTCCCAGCATCCTCAGCATACAGTCCAGAGCCCTTTGCATGGCACACCAGGAGCTTCCCAGCCCAGCCTCTATCTGTCTGTCAGTCTCATCTCCCCAACTTCTCCCCACTATGCCCTGCTACAAATGTGCCCCCTGACCTCCTTGGCCTCCCTGGTCTCCATGCTTTTCGCTGAGACTGTTTACCTGTCAAGAATGGCTTGTTCCAATTTGACTCCCTGGTGAAATGCCAGTTTTCCTTCATGTCTTAGATCAAAGGCTTCCTCTTCTGAGCAGCCCACCCAGATTCCTCCAGGCCCCATCCCCTTTCTTCACACTTTGTTTTGAACATATCTCCAAATCATAGCCATTACCGGGTGATACTGTCACTGGCTTTATGTCTGTCTCAGCTCTAGGCTGCAGTCCCCTGGGGGAGTCTTGCTTTATTTACCTCACCAACCCCAGCAGCATCTCGGTACTTAACAGATAGCAAGTTATCAATTAATTTTTGTTGAAAGAATGAGGCAAGGAGGAAAGGAATGAGGCCACCACATACCTCCTCACAGGGTCTCAGCCTCTCTGTTTGTAAAATGCAAGACTGAACCAACGTGGTCCCTAATGTCTTGTTACCTTGAGCAGAAACTAGTAGAAAGAGCCTTGGAGTGGAACAAACCTGAGTTTGGCTCCTGGCTCTACTGCTGGGCAGGCATCTTAGCTTTCTGAGCCTCAGTTTCCCTTTCTGTAATTGGGGGGCATATCATCTGCCTCACAGGGAGGACTGAATGAAATGAAGTGTGTAAATACAGCATCAGGATGCAGTCTATTTTAATCCCTTTCCTTCTTGCTCCTCCCTTCAGGTGATAAAATTCTCTGGTCAGATCTAGGATTAGTGGGGTCAGTCCAGGTCCTCTGAGGAACAGACACTGGGAGGGGATTATCCGTGCAAGATATTTATTGGGGCCATATCTATGACAAAATATGGGGCAGGAAAAGAAGGAAGCTGGAGAGCTGTCAGACTGCAATGCAGGTCTGACCCCAGTGGAAGGAGGGAGGGAGGGAAGGAAGGCTGGTGGAGGAGTCTTAGACTACAGTGCAATTCTAAGTGTGTTTGGAAAGGCCACCAGGGAGTTCTTGAGCTACAGTTCCCATCAGAGGAGTCTCCCATCTCTGCCTCCCAGGAACAGGCCTGCCTTAGTATTCCTGCCACGCTCAGTCCCTGGTAGGATGCAGCCCATGGGAAGCATGGCCTCCGAGCAAGTGTGGTGGAAGATTTCAGAGCACAGCAGCTGGGGCCAATCACACCCCCTTCGGTTGGAGTTCTGAGAGACGCAGCTTCCTGGCCACACAATTAGGATTTGAGGTCCTTATGTTAAGGGACCTTGGGGGGCTTCAACCTCCTCTGGTTTTCCCAGGAGCAACTGAACATTAATGACAAGCACATGAGTCTCCACATCTGGTTGGGTCCACTCAACAATTTCTCTGCCTCCCAGATCCCACACAATTAGGCCAGGACACTGCCCTTTTTGTTGCTTGCTCACGGGCCAACAAGGTGCAGAGCGCTAGGGCAAGGTGCCCATTCTGAGCCTGGAGTGGACCTAAGGGGACGTGAGGCCCAGATCCACCTGGGGCAAAAATGGGGCAAGGGGTCGTCAGTCAAAAGGAGGGGAAGGCACCACCCCCACCCCTTGTCACGAGCCTGTGGCACTCTGCCTTCTACAGAACCTACATTTACAAGGCAGCCTCGAGGCCCACGGAGGGAGTGTTGTTCTCCGTAACGTCTGTCCACCCAGTTCTCGGACCCTGATGTCCTTGAGCGACAAGACCTCTATAGGGTTTTTCAGGGACTGAGCTGGACAGCACAGGTTTGCAAGCAGGCCCTCCTGAACTCTGCCCAGAACCTGGCTTTGACCTCTTTCCTAGGAGAAAGCTGCCCTCTGGTGGCACAGCTAACTTTTATAACTCAAGGGGAAGAAGGAGCAAACTCCGGTCCATGAAAAAGCCAACTGAAGCAAGGCCCAGACTAGACTACCTAGAAACAAACTAAACAAACAAACAAAAACCCACACTGAGGCTGGAGCTCTTGTGTGTTTTCCATTCTCCATGTTTCTCAAGGGGCGGGGAGGGGGCAACCAGCACTGACCCACTGTGTTCCAGGCACATAAGATAGATCCTGTAACCTTCCCAACCCAACCCTTGATGGCTAGCATTAGTAGCTCTATTTTACAGGTAAGAAACCGTAGAACAGAGAGGTTTAGCAATTTGTTCAAGGTCACACTGCTATGATGTGGCCAGCAGAGCTTTCAAACACTCTGACTCTAAGCTCCTCTTCTTAATGCTGCACCTTGCTGCCTTGAGGGGCAGAAAGCCACTTAGCACCATAACTCCTTCAGCACCTTCCAGGGTCTGCCCTCAAAGATCTCCCCCTTTCCCACCAAGTATTAACACTAAGTATTAAGTTAATTATTGTTAATTGCTTTGGCTTTAAAACTCCACTTCCAAATTCTTAACCTATATCCTGTGGCTTGGTTTCCTTCAATGGACAATTAGGCTGCTCTGTCGGATTCCCCCCAGTTTGCTGTTTCTAAGCGTCCTTTGAATTTGGCCTCTCCTTTTCCTGGTTAACACGTTTTCACAGTTCCCTCAGGCGTCCCCAGTTATCTTGCAAGTGAATGCTACTCCATCTGTTAACTTGGTGAGGAAAGTTTTTCCTTTTCCAGAATTAGCTAAGATCACCGGAGGAGAGGGGAAGGGAAGGGAAATGCTGTTTACTGAGTGCCTGGTAGGATGTGACAGGAACAATGCTGGGGGCTTTGTACAGATAATTATTTTTGAGCGCCTTCTAGATGTCCAGCTAGGCAGTCACTTCATGTCCATTCTCTCTTGCCACCACCCTGCAAAGAAGCTGTCACACACCTAGTCTCATTTAACCCTGTCCGTGACCCTCTGATGTCATTAGCATTATATTCAAACCTGCAGGAGAGAAAACTGCAGTTCTGAAGGATCTGGTAACTTTTCCCAGATCGAAACTCACATCTTTCTGAGTCCTGGGCTTTTGTTCCACATGTCCAGTCTAAGGAGGAGTAAACGTCCCTGGCCTGGCCTGGCCGCCAAGAATGGTGGCTCCCAAACCTCAGTCCTGAGAGCTAAGACAGGCACTCTCAGGAGTTTGGCCCATCTGCTGGGACTCCAGGATTGAGGCCCGACATCTGCACCCCAGATGAAACGTGGACAGCTCTGCAATTCTAAATAGTTTAGGGTTCCTGGAGAATAAAGGAAGAGGAGGAAAGTGTCAGGAGGTGAGCGGAAGCTCAACCATGAGCAGTCTTGAATGCCATCTTGTGGTACATTTACTTGGTTGGCGGGGGGAAATATATTTGTGTACAAATTCCCAAATCTCTATTACATTTCTCATGAGTCCCTTGCAAGCACCATAGGAAAAAATCCTCCAAGTAAGAAGTAGCAAATACCGCTACATTCTTTAAAATATACACTAATTAATACACTGTGGTCTCTCTCTTACGTATTTAGCTAACTACATATTTGTGCATTTTTTTCATACAAAAGGGAGGCATACTCTACATAGTGGTTCCTCCTGAGATGGGGAGGATAGAAATTAACCTTTTATTTAGAAGTATTTTATATACTTCTAAATTGTTTAAAAGTTTCCAATAGGCATAATTTTCTAATATATGCATATTTTTTAATTGTGCTAATGTAGGGTTAGGAAATCTGTTTGTGTTTCTATGGAAGTCTTTCTGGTTTTTCTTCATTCTTAGGAGAACCTGTTCAGATAGCACTGACTCTGGACATTGCAAGTATTTCCAGTATTTCAGAGAGTAACATGGTAAGTGTGGCCACCTTGTCTTCCACCCAAGGAGCCCCTCTCCTGTGTTTTATGAGGATACATGTTCTAGCTACTCAAAGCAGAACAGAGACTTACTTGGAATGGCAGAAGCTGGAGGTCCTATCCTGAAACTCAAGACGGTGGAAGATGCTTGTAAAACAGAACTTCTGAGTATCAGAAGGAAAGTGGATTCAAAGGCTAGGAGGGGAGAAATGAGGGAGTGGAGTGGGTGTACTTGGTGAGGGATAAAAGTGGGGGAAAAGAATAAAAGTGCAGGGGGGGGGATGCCTGAATGTCACGTGGTCCCTCACAGAGTGGGAGACAAGCTGATGAAAACCAACAATCACATAACTGCTTTCAACCACCCTCTCACTTAAGACAACACATAAGGTGACACTAAAGGCAGTTTGCCAAGAGGGTCCACTGTGGACTCTGGGTAGATCCTGGACAACCTAAACACCCTGCTCACCAAAACCTTCAACAATTTGGTGTGGCCTCTGTGATCTAGGGCAAGTAAGTTAAGACCCTGAACATGCTCCTGTGGGGCCCCCTTTTGGCAGTGGGCGTTACTATCCAGAATCAATAAGGTGCTTTGTTCTCTTATTGCTACAGGCCAGCACCTCAAGACAAACTTTATTTACCCATGTCTACTGTAGTATGTGCTCTTGACCTCAGTGGAGGTGGGTAGGGGAGTAAGACTTGACCCTTTTCCTTCCCTTTTCTGAGCTTTCTCCCTCCATCCATTTCCTCCCCCCGGCTGCCCCCTCAGGACTACACAGCCACCATATACCTCAGACAGCGTTGGACGGACCAGCGGCTGGTGTTCGAAGGCAACAAGAGCTTCACTCTGGATGCACGCCTAGTGGAGTTCCTCTGGGTGCCAGACACTTACATCGTGGAGTCCAAAAAGTCCTTCCTCCATGAAGTCACCGTGGGAAACAGGCTCATCCGCCTCTTCTCGAATGGCACAGTCCTGTATGCTCTCAGGTAACTGGGTACCTGCAACCTCAGGGTTGGAGTGGAAAGAGCGGGGAGAAAAGGCAAAGGTATTCTGAACAGTGCTCGAATAACCACCTACCCTTCTCATGTGCCTGCCTCCTTAGATCCCTGTCCCCAGAGCAGAAGGGCCCTTTCTCAGTCCAGTTTGGCTCAACAAGAATCTACTGAGAATGTGTGCTCTGTGCCAGGCCCGTGCTGGACACTGAGGATATGGAGCCGAATAAGACATTGTCCTGACACAGACACATAAGGAAAGGAAGTCAGGGCTCTGGGGCCCCAAGGTGGAGAGTAGGTTAGTGATTTGGGGTGATGTTAGAGGATGCTTTCACAGGACTCTGAGCTGGATCTTAAAGAGTTAAAGGAAGTTCGCCAAGAAGAGGTAAGGGGAACAGCAAGAGAAAACAGAGAGATGATACAAAGAACTTTCCTTTCATGGGGCTCAGCGGGGTGGCGGTGGCTCCAGAATACATCTTTACTTAGCTGAGTCATTCTTGTACAGACAGAGAAGCAAAGCATAGTCCTCCAAGCCTCACCACCTGTAGTCACAGGCTCCCCTTTGCCCCTTCTACAAATCCCTGAGGCCAAAACTTCCTCCCACCCAATCGTTCATCAAGCCGCTGGTTGGCAGGAACAGGAAAGATGCCCCCAAAGTGCTATGTAAGGCAGGCGGAGGACTCATCGCTGCCTGTGCCAGGGCTGGACAAGGACTGCAAACACTGCTAGAGGCCTTCAGCAGAAGGCCAGGAACCAAATATTCATGATGCTGATCTTAAATCCCAAGTGAGAGGCTGAAGTTATAAAACAAGGACTGAGCTAAGCAATGAACTGAACTTTTGGACCGTTTATCTGACACTCCTCAGCTGCACTGAATTTTGCAAAGGCCAGCCAGAACCCCAGCACCTCTTTCAAGAAGTCCAATAGACCTCTCCCTTGACCCCAACTCCAGTCAATATTAAGGTGCCCCTTCCTCGTAGTCCCACAGCATGTGTGTGTGTGCATGTGCAAGTGTGTGTGGGTCTGTCTGTATTATGGCACATAACACAGTATCCTGTACAAGGATTACAAATGATGGATGATGATTAATAGCCTGGCTCTAGAGTCAGACAGACTTGGGGGCAAGTTCTTGCTCTGTGACCTTAGGCAAGTTACTTGACTCTCTGAGCTCCAGTTTCCTCAGCAGCAAAAGGAGAATAATAATATTTCCTACCTAGTAAAGCTACTTTAAAAATTCAAAGGGATAATTCATGTGAAGCATTTTGCATAGGGACGGACTCCTCATGGGTCTCTCCTGAAGAATAAATTTAAAAACTGAATATGCAAAAGCATCTCAAACAAGCCAGTGAACGATTCTGCTCTGCAATGTTGTTGCAAGTTTGCCTCTGAATTGCCAGCATTCGAACTTCCTCCACTCTGGACCCCAAGCTTTAACTGAGTCTCACAGATGTCACTTAGCACAGAAAAACTCAGGACTGCTTTGAATGTAGGCACCAAGTCACACATTCACTGTAAGAGTCAAGGTGAAAGTTCTCTTGGAGTGGCCCTTAAGAGGGAGTGTATACTTTCTATAGCATCCTTATAACACTCTCTATGAATCCATTTTTCCTTTCTTAGAATCACAACAACCGTCGCATGTAACATGGACCTGTCTAAATACCCCATGGACACACAGACATGCAAGTTGCAACTAGAAAGCTGTGAGTATACATCGTGTGGGCCCCTTAGATGATTTTCTGGGGTGACTTAGATCCGTGCTTTCACGAAGAGTGTCCTATACATAGTGGCCTTTCTCTCCTTGATGTTGATTACAATGGGTTCAGACCTTCTGGGTGTACATCCAGAGAGATTTGGAGACTGCTCAAAAATAAACCTTACAGTATTACATCTTTGGGAGAGGACCACTGTGCATTGGCACCAAATATTTCCACCTAAAAGTGGATAAGACAGCCAAGCAAACAGGGGTCAATAGGACTAGGAGGGGGCCTCAGAATCTGCTAACTCATGGAAGCCAGAAAGAACACAGCAGAAGTTAGAAATGGCAAGTATACAAAACAATCATTGACATTTATTGCAAGACTGCTTCCAACTTCTAAAATAAATTGTTTGATATATATATAAAGCTTAATCTAGTAATGTCAGCAAGTGGGCATCTAAACTGCAATCTGGGGATTGGCTTGTGATGAGGAAGGAGGGTTTACTCTAAGTTGATGTGTGTCAAATGAACTCCTGGCACCGTGAGTGATCTCCATGATTCCTTAGTAAACCACTCTGAAATGCCCACCATGGGGAGGTGGCACCTGTGATACGTGTTCTGGGAAGAAAATGCCACATATAGGAGTTATCAAGGTATCAAGGCATGGCTTGTGCAAGAAGGAAAAACTATTGTCAAGTGCTGGAAACCACTGGGCACTTCTTACATAAGGACACAAGTGGCCAACATCCAAGAAACACAACCATTATGAGGCAGCATTTTTCAGAGGTAGACATTTAATTAAAGACTCAGGCAGGCAGATTAATTACCTTATTGATTAAATGCATGCAAAACCTTCTTGAAGCAATACAGCTGTTTGGGGGCAGACTAAAACTTGAGGTTATCAAAAAGAGAACTCATTTTCAGCCCCACATAGAAAAAGCAATTGCCCTCCATGGATGGCTGTGCTCATCTCAAAACCCAGGAGTGAGATTCTCCTGGAAACTTCAGCACTCTGCTTGCACAAATATCGTCCCCAGTGAGCAGAGGAAGCTTTCATTGAATGTTTATCAGCAGTTATTTGGGTACAGAAACCTCACCAAGGGCATTTTTTCCTGAACACCATCCCTAGACAAGAATTGATACCATCCCACAATTGCCCATATCCACTCAGGGACAGAGCAGTGAGAATGTAATGACTGTGAACATTTACCAGTTGTAACAGCAAAGTATCTAAGTAGAGGCTTGTACAACTTACTTTTTTAGATATGGTTTTTCTTTGGGATTCTAGGCCTATTTGGACAGCTGGCTTCAGTAAATGAGGGGGTGCTTCCAAGGTAAAGCGCACAGACAATTTTTACCTGGAAATCCTCTAAGAGCTCACGACTACTTCTCCCCGCTATGGAGGGGGAGATAACCACTGACAGACAGTGGATACCATAGGTTAAGACTTAAAAAAATGTTAGTTCCAACACTGGCATCCCATTTCCCAGTAGCCTTGGAAAATGAAGTTCCAGGTTTAAGATCACAGGTACCAGAATCACTGGGCTTTTCCATTCACTAGCTGGGTGACTTTGGGTGAGTAGAATTAACCTCGGTTTCCTCATCAGTGAAGTAGGAAAAATAATAGTATTTGACTCAAAGAGTTATTTTTAACAGCTTTATTGAGGTATAAATTACATACCATAAAATCCAACCATTTTAAGTGTACAATTCAAAGGTTTTTAGTAAATTTTCTGAGTTGTGCAACCGTTGCCACATTCCATTGTTAGATCATTTCCAACCCCAAAGAGACTCCTAGTGTCCATTTACAGTCACTCCCATTGCCACCACCAGCTCCCAGACCACCACTAATATACCTTTTGTCTCTATGAATGTGTCTTTTCTAGATATTCCATATAAATGGAATCATACCACATGTGGGCTTTTGCATCCAGCTTCTTTCATTTAGCATAATGTTTTTTAGTGCATATATGATGAAGCATATATCAGTTCTTTATTCCTTTTTACTGCTTTATTCCTTTTTATTCCAGACAAAAGAATACAAGTAGTACAAGTCTCTTTGGCTTGTTTCCGCCTTTCAGCTTGTTATGAATAATGCTGCTGTAACATTTGTGTACAGGTCCTTTTGTGGACATGATTTGATTCTGTTGGACAGATACTTAGGACTGAAATGCTGGGTTAAATTTAGTTTAAGTCTTCAAGAAACTGCCAAACTGTTTTCCAAAGTGGTTGCACCGTTTTACATTTCCACCAGCAATGTTCCAGCTTCTCCACATTCTCACCATCTGTTGCTGTCTGTCTTTTTAATTACAGCCATTCTAGTGGATGTGAAGTGGTCTCTTACTGTGGTTTTGATTTGCATTTCCCTAATGACTAATGATTTTGAGCATCTTTTCATGTGCTTATTAACCATTCATCTATCTTCTCAAAGGTATCATTTGAGGATTAAATGAGATGATAATGTTGTAAAGCACTTAGAAAGGTAATTGCTTACTAAATGATAGATATTATTATCATCATCCATGGGCTTTGGTATTAAACTTTCTTGAGGTATAATCCTGGTTTGTTTTTCATTTGCACTGGTATCCTGAGAAACTTATACAACCTCTCAGAATCTGATCATTTTCATGTATCAAATGGGCAAAACATTATAGTTCCTCAATTCTAAGGCACAGCATTTATTGAATAATAACATTTGAGGAAAAATGTAAGCTCTACTTTATATAATCAAGTGGAAGATCCATTTCTATTTTATTTTTTAAAAAAGCTTTAAATAATGAAGAAATATGCAGGTCTACCTTGCAAGCTCATGAGAACCTTAGAGACATAATGTGTAAAGGACATCAATGTTTAATAAAAGGTAGCTATTATTACTATCATCAGCTATAATGGTAAAATTGCTTTGGGATTTATCAAACACCTATGTTTATATACATCAATAAAGTGGCTGGCTGAAGGTTTTTTGTTTTTGTTTTTGCATTTATGCCAATATGAAAATATGAATAGACCAACTGTAAAGTCCCTGAGAACCCCCTCCGAGGTGTTAGACTGTCCTGAAAAGCAATGTCTAGCACAGGCCTTTGTGGGTTCACAGATACGTGTTCAAAAATATCATTTAAATAATGATAGAGGCCATTTCTAGTTGCTTATCATCTATCAGGTCTATACGATGCTTAGCATAGAAATGGTTCTCAGTTGATGGTGAAAAGCCCTAGCAGGTCATCTCATTCTGAGTAGACACTGCAATTACACTTGAGAAATCATGCCAAATTTTGCATGGGATCATCCTTGGACTTAGCACCATCAAGACAGAGCTTCTGTTTCCTCCATATCACAGCATTTTCCAGACCAGTTCAATCTGCTACCTTCTTCTGCTGATCAGGGCACTGTTTCACTTGCCAGGGGGCTATGATGGGAATGACGTGGAGTTCAGCTGGCTGAGAGGGAATGATTCTGTGCGCGGGCTGGAGAACCTGCGGCTTGCTCAGTACACCATACAACAATATTTCACATTAGTTACCAGATCGCAGCAGGAAACAGGTAACTCGTGGGACAAACGGCACAAAAGCAAAATAGCTGAGTTGTATTCTGAGTCAGAAATATCATCTTTTTTCCACTTGGTCCCTTTGGGGCCCAGGAACCCCTCTGAGGTGCGGTGGGGCAGTAGGGTTTGGGCTTGGCACTTTTACCTGCTCCACACCTACTACTGAAAAGGTCGCCAAGGGGCTCACAGTCTAGTGAAGTAGATGTCAAGGAAACCAGCAGTTACGATGCTGCAGGAATACTATGACAGAGAAAGGCACAAGAAGAGGATCCTGGGTGAGGGCATCAGCACTCCCATAAATCCCATTCTCTACAACTGCAATTTCTTTCATTGAAACTATGATGACAGTTCATGATTAACTATGTTTTGGTAAACAACAGATGGCTTAATGTGAATATAGTGAAGTTAAACATCCCACAGGGAAACCACTCTGCTAGGTGAGCAGGCATGATTTCCTATCCCTTGTTCACCCTATCAGGAAATTATACACGATTGGTCTTGCAATTTGAGCTTCAGAGGAATGTCCTGTATTTCATTTTGGAAACCTATGTTCCTTCCACTTTCCTGGTGGTGTTATCCTGGGTTTCGTTTTGGATCTCCCTTGATTCAGTTCCTGCAAGAACCTGCATTGGTAAGTAGCTCCAATGGGAGATTTCTAAGAACTGAGTTATTAGGTCCTTATTATTATTATTATTTTTTTACCTTCTACCATTGTTTTCATTGATATTCCCAGGGCAGTTCCAGGAGCTGGTTTCTTGAGAGACTCTTTTACAGAGAGAGAAAGAGAGACTACTTTAGGAATAATGCATTTTTAAACTTGTGTTTGACAGTGACAGATAAGGGAGAATTGTGATTTGATGGTCTATTGTCTGTTATTTTGTTTACTGAACTCCTCCCTCCAGTGAGAAGACAGAAGGCGAAACATTGAGAAAATCATATCACTCATATCTGTACAAAATAGACAAATCAACCGTTTTCCAGAAGGCCACAGACTTTTCAGAATGAGCTACGCTCTATTTCTGAGTCCTGTCCTCACCTTGCCAAGTCTTGAAGGGAGACAGTCTGCTAGGGGGTGATGGAAGGTTCACTGCCCACTGACGTGGGTACATTGCTTACTTTTTTCCCCAGGAGTGACCACTGTATTGTCAATGACCACACTGATGATTGGGTCCCGCACTTCTCTTCCGAACACCAACTGCTTCATAAAGGCCATTGACGTGTACCTGGGGATCTGCTTTAGCTTCGTGTTTGGGGCCCTCTTGGAATATGCAGTTGCCCACTACAGCTCCCTACAGCAGATGGCAGCCAAAGATAGGGTAAGAATTTTGAGGGCCCTATATATGATTCATCACCTGTGCCATATACTGGTCTGTAGAGATGACCTGGACCTGGTTCCCGACCCCAGTGATTCATTTTGCACCAGTGATTCTCATCCTTGTTCAGTTGGGGGAATCTGGAAGTCATGACACCTTTAAAAAAAGACTGCTCTTTTCACCAAATACAGTGAGATATTAATATGTTTAAATTTCCAGCAGAAAATAACGGTGTTATCTGTATGCAACATAAAATCACAACTGCAAGAACAAGCATCCATGAAAAACCCAGTATCAAACCTAACATGATCAGCTGCTTATGCTTCAGATTAATATGTATTTAATATTTATTCTTTTGTCGCATTTTTGTTTTCCTAAATTATACAAGTAATGGTTTACTGAAAAATGTATGGAAAAATTAAATTGTGGCAAATTTCATAATTAGCATATTTTTCTGCTAACAGGGAAAGACTTATTATCTGACTTAGCTGTGAAACACCATGGTCCAGCTCTCAGAATAATTATAATGATTATTATCAATTGAGCATGTATGTGCCAGACACAGTCACAAGCTCTTTGAAAATATTATATCATTTAAAATGCTCATAACAACCCAGTAAGGCTATCTCCATTTTTATAGTTGTGGGATCCAAGTATGGAAAGATAAGTGACTTATCCAAGGGGACACAGACAGTAAGAGGCAGAGCTGGGATTCACACCAGCCAAATCTGCTTGGTTCCAAAGCCTGACACTTACCTGTTATTCCCACTTGAAGTGGGCAATGGGCCATGCCCTTAACTATTATTCTCTGCAAGCCTACGGAACCCTGGGATTCTTTGGAAGCCCAATTTGATAGACGTTAGCATACTAAAGCTCCTGCTAACAGGCAAAAAAATGATAGGGATCCAGTGCAGAAGAGCTGCCCTACTTCAGCAAAGTGCCAGGACTGGACAGGGTCCAATGGTGAGGAAATGAGGATTCAGAATAGCCCAAAGATCCAGCTGCCTTTTCTCTTGTGTTTAACTATTGTGAACAAGGTTTCACAGTTATATTACTCAAGTACCAAAGGCAAATGATCATATGTGCCAGCCAAAGAATATGTATTTCATTTATTTTACTCCCTGTAGGCTTCCTTTTTTAAAAAATATTTATTTTTTAAATTAAATTTATTTTTTAACTGAAGTAGAGTTGATTTACAATATTATATTAGTTTCAGGTGTACAGCATAATGATTCGGTATTTTTATACATTATACTCCATTAAAAGTTATTACAAAATAATGGCTAATATTCCCTGTTCTGTACAATACATCCTTGCTGCTTATCTATTTTATACACAGTAGTTTATATCACTTTATCCCATACCCCTATCTTGCCCCTTCCCCTTTCTTTCTCCCCTCTAATAACCACTAGTTTGTTTTCTATATCTGTGAATCTGTTTCTGTTTTGCTATTTACATTCATTTGTTTTATCTTTTAGATTCCACATATAAGTGATATCACACAGTATTTGTCTCTCTGTCTGATTTATTCCACTAAGCATAATATTCTCTAAATCCATCCACATTACTGCAAATGACAAAATTTCATTCATTTTTATGGCTGGCTAATATTTCATATATATGTATATATCACATATTCTTTATCCATTTGTCTGTCGAGGGACACTTGGGTTGCTTCCATATCTTGGCTATTGTAAATAGTGCATCTGTGAACATTGGAATACATGTATCTTTTTGAATTAGTGCTTTCATTTTTACCTGGATATATACACAGGAGTGCAATTGCTAGATCATATGGTATTTCTATTTTCAGTTTTTTGAGGAACCTCCATAGTGTTTTCCATAGTGGCTGCACCAACTTACATTCCCAACAACAGTGTACAAGGATTCCCTTTTCTCCATATCCTAGCCAATATTTGTTATTTGTAGACTTTTTGATGATAGCCATTTTGACAGATGTGAGGTGATATCTTATTGTTGTTTTGATTTGCATTTTTGTAATAATTACATATGTTGAGTATCTTTTCATTTTCCTGTTAGTCATCTTTTTGCCTTCTTTGGAAAAATGTCTGTTCAGGTCCTCTGCCCATTTTTTTGATTGGGTTGTTTGGTTTTTTTTTTGTTTTTTGTTTTTTGTTTTTGCTGTACGTGGGCCTCTCACTGTTGTGGCCTCTCCCGTTGCAGAGCTTTTTTTTTGATATTGAGTTGTATGAGCTGTTTATATATTTTGGTTTTTATTGTTGTTTTATTTTGTTTTTTTAGCTTACTTTTAAAAAATATTTATTTATTTATTTATTTATTTTAGGCTGCATTGGGTCTTCGTTGCTGTGTGCAGGTTTTCTCTAGTTGTGGTGAGAAGGGGCTATTCTTCATTGCGGTGCACGGGCTTCTCATTGCCATGGCTTCTCTTGTTGCAGAGCATGGGCTCTAGGTGTGTGGGCTTCAGTAGCTGTGGCTCGCAGACTCTAGAGCGCAGGCTCAGTAGTTGTGGCGCACGGGCTTAGTTGCTCCGCGGCATGTGGGATCTTCCTGGACCAGGGTTTGAACCCGTGTCCCCTGCATTGGCAGGCGGATTCTTAACCACTGTGCCACCAGGGAAGTCCCTGTTTATGTATTTTGGATACTAACCCCTTGTTGTTCATATCATTTGGAAATATTATCTCCCATTCAGTAAGTTATCTTTTCATTTTATTGATAGCTTCCTTTGCTGTGCAAAAGCTTTTAATTTTAGGCCCCACTTGTTTAATTTTTGCTTTTGTTTCTTTTTGTCTTAGGAAAGTGATCCAAAAAATATTGCCATGATTTATGTCAAAGAGTGTTCTGCCTATGTTCTCTTCTAGGAGTTTTATGGTTTCAGGTCTTACATTTAGGTCTTTAATCCATTTTGAGTTTATTTTTGTATGGTGTGACAAAATGTTCTAATTTCATTCTTTTAAATGTAGCTATACAGTTTTCCCAGCACCACGTACTGAAGTAACTGTCTTTTCTCCATTATATATTCTTTTCTCCTTTGTCATAGATTAATTAATCATAGGTAAGTGGGTTTATTCCTGGGCTCTCTGTTCTATTGATCTGTGTGTCTGTTTTTGTGCCAGTGCTATTTTGATTACTGTAGCTTTATAATATTATAGTCTAAAGTCAGAGAGGGTGATACCTCAAGCTTTGTTCATTTTTCTCAAGATTGCTTTGGCAATTTGGGGTCTTTTTTGTTCCATATGAATTTTAGGATTATTTGTTCTAGTTCTGTGAAAAATGTCATGGGTATTTTGATAGGGATTGCATTAAATACGTAGATTGCTTTAGGCAATATGGACATTTTAGCAATACTATGTCTTCCAATTCATGAACATGGGATATCTTTCCATTTCTTTGTATCATCTTTAGTTTTCTTCATCAGTGTTTTATAGTTTTCAGAGTATAGGTCTTTCACCTCCTTGGTTAAGTTTATTCCTAGGTATTTTACTCTTTTTGATGCCATTTTAAATGGGATGGCTTTCTTGCTTTCTCTTTCTGATAGTTCATTATTAGTGCATAGAAAAGCAACAAATTTCTGTATATTAATCTTGTATCCTGCAACTTTACTAAATTCATTAGTTCTAATAATCTTTTGGTGGAGATTTTAGAGTTTTCTATATAAAGTATCATGACATCTGCAAGTAGTGACAGTTTTACTTCTCTTCCAATTTGGATGTCTTTTATTTATGTTAAATAGAAGTGGTAAGAGTGGGCATCCTTATCTTGTTCCTAAATTTAGAGGAAAGTCTTTCAGCTTTTCATCATTGAGTATGATGTTAGCTGTAGGCTTGTAAAAATTGGCCTTTATTATTTTGAAATATGTTCCTTCTATACCAACTTTGATGAGAGTTTTTATCATGAATGGAAGTTTTATCACATGCTTTTTCTGCATCTATTGAGATGATCATGTGATATTTATCATTCCTTTTGTTAATGTGGTGTATTACACTGATTGATTTGCAAACGCTGAACCATCGTTGCATCCCTGGAATAAATTCCACTTGATCATGGTATATGATCCTTTTTATATATTGTTGGATTTGGTTTGCTAATATTTTCTTGAGGATTTTTGCATCTATATTCATCAGAGATATTGGACTGTAATTTTTTTTTGTAGTGTCTTTGCCTGGTTTTGGTATCAGGGTAATGGTGGCCTCATAAAATGAATTTGGGGGTGTTCTGTCCTCTTCAGTTTTTTTGGAATAGTTTGTGAAGGACAGGTATTAGCTCTTCTTTATATGTTTGGTAGAATTCCTCTGTGAAGCAGTCTGATCCTGGACTGTTGTTTGCTGGGAGGTTTTTTAGTTTAGTTTTGTTTGTTTGTTTTTTACAAATTCAATTTCACTACTAGTGATTGGTCTGTTCAAATTGTCTGTTTCTTCTTGATTCAGTCTTGGCAGGCTGGATGTTTCTAGAAATTTGTCCATTTCTTCTAGTTTGTCCAATTTGTTGGCATATAACTGTTTGTAGTATTATCTTATGATTTTTTGTATCTCTGTGGTATCAGTTGTTACTTCTCCTCTTTCATTTATTTTATTTGGGTTCTCTCTCTTTTCTTCTTGGTGAGCTTGGCTAAAAGGTTTATATCAATTTTGTTTATCTTTTAAAAAAACCAGCTCGTCGTTTCATTGATCTTTCCTATTATTTTTTTGGCCTCTATTTTATTTATTTCCTCTCTGATCTTTATTATCTCCTTCCTTCTGCTAACTTTAGGCTTTGCTTGTTCATCTTTTTCTAATTCCTTTAGATGGTAGGTTAGATTGTTTATTTGAGATTTTTCTTATTTCTGGAGAAAGGCCTGTATTGCTATAAACTTCATTCTTGGGACTGCTTTTGCTGCATCCCATAGATTTTGGAAATTTTGTTTCCATTTTCATTTGTCTTGAGGTATTTTCTGACTTCCTCTTAGATGTATCCATTGACCCATGGGTTTTCTAGTGGCATTTTGTTTAGTCTTCAAATGTTTTTTTTTTTTCCAATTTTCTTCCTGTAATTAGTTTCTAGTTTCATACTGTTGTGGTTGGAAAAACTGCTTGATATAATTTCTGTCTTCTTAAATTTACTGAGACTTGTTTTGTGGCCTAGCATATGCTCTATCCTGGAGAAAGTTCCATGTGCACATGAAAAGAAGGTTTATTCTCCTGTTTTTGGATGGACTGTCCCATAGATATCTATTAAGTCTAACTGTTCTAATGTGTCATTTAAGACCACTGTTTCCTTACTGATTTTCTGTCTGGATGATTTGTCCATTGGTGTAAATGGGGTGTTAAAGTCCCCCATTATTATTGTGTTACTGTCAATTTCTCCCTTTATGTCTGTTAGTATTTGCTTTATGTATTTTGGTGCTCCTGTATTAGGTGCATTTATGCTAACGAGTGTAATATCCTCTTCTTGTATTGATCCCTTTATCATTATATAATGCCCTTCTTTGTCTTTCGTTATGGACTTTGTTTTAAAGTCTATTTTGTTTGATATGAGTATTGCTACCCTGACTTTCTTGTCATTTCTGTGTGCATGAAATATCTTTTTCCTTCCTTCACTTTCAGTCTGTCTGTATTTAGCTCATTTGTAGGCAGCATATAGGTGGGTCTTGTTTTTTAATCCAATCAGCCACCTTATGTCTTTTGATTGAAGCATTTAGTCCATTGACACTTAAAGTAACTACTGATAGGTATGTACTTATTACCATTTTATTACTTCTTTTCCAGTTGTTTTTCTGGTTCTTCTCAGTTCTTCTCTTTTTGTTTCTTCCCTTGTGGTTTGATGATTTCCTTTAATAATATGCTTATGTTCCTTTCTTTTTAGTTTTTGTGTATCTATTTTAGGTTTTTGACTTGTAGCCACCATGGGGTTCATATATATTGACCTATAACTATGCCTACTTGTTTTAAACTGGTAGTCACTTAAGTTCAAACACATTGTAAAAGATCTACATTTTTTTACTCCCCTCCCCCACATTTTGTGTTTCTGATGTCATATTTTACATCTCATGTTTATCCTTCAACTGTTTTTTGTGTTTTGTTTTCCTTTGTTTTTTTTTTTTTTTTTTTTTTTTGCGGTATGCAGGCCTCTCACTGCTGTGGCCTCTCCTGTTGTGGGGCACAGGCTCTGCAGGCTCAGCGGCCATGGCTCACGGGCCCAGCCGCTCCGCGGCATGTGGGATCTTCCCGGACCAGGGCACGAACCCGTGTTCCCTGCATCAGCAGGCGGACTCTCAATCACTGCGCCACCAGGGAAGCCCCCTTCAACTGTTTTTTGCAGTTATAGTTGCTTTTACAATTTTTTGTCTTTTAATCCTCCCACTGGCTTAAGTGGTTGATCCTCAATTCTTACTATATATTTGCTTTTCCTAGTGGGATTTTCCCTTTCCTCTAGATTCTTCTTTTCCACTTAGAGAAGACCCTTTAAGATTTCTTCTAGGGTAGGCTTATTATTGATTAATTGTTTTAGTTTTTGCTCATCTTAGAAGTTCTTTATCTCTTCTTCAATTCTAAATAATAATCCTGCTGGGTAATATAACCTAAGTTGCAGGTTTTTCCCTTTCAGCACATTGAATATATTATACCACACCCTTCTGGCCTGCAAAGTTTCTGCAGAGAAATCAGCTGATAGCCTTATGTGGGTTCCCTTGTATATGATTCTTTGTTTTTCTCTTGTTGCCTTTAGAATTCTCTCTTTAACATTGGAATTTTAATTATGTCTTGGTGTGAGTTTGTTTGAGTTCAGTTTGCTTGGGACCCTCTGTGTTCCTTGTACCTGGATATTTGGTCCTTCTTTGGGTTTGAGAAGTTTTTAGTCATAATTTCATCAAATACATTTTCCATCCCCTTCTCTTTTTCTCTTCTCCTTCTGGGATCCCTATAATGTGAACATTGATACACTTGATGTTATCCCAGAGATCTCTCAAACTATTCTAATTTTTTTAAATTTGTTTTTCTTTTTGCTGTTCTGATTGGGTAATTTCCATTTTCTATCTTCTATACCACTTCTGCATTTTTCGGTATCATTTAGTCTGCTTCATTCCTTCTAGTGTGAGTTTTATTTCAGTATTGAATTCTTCATTTCTGATTGGGTCTTTTTTTTTTTTTTTTTTTTTTTTTTTTGGCCACGCCATGTGGCCTGTGGGATCTTAGTTCCCTGCCCAGGGATTGAATCTGGGCCCCCAGCAGTGGAAGCATGGAGTCTTAACCACTGGACCACCAGGAAATTCCCAAGATTGGGTCTTTCTTTATATTTTAGTTCCTTGTTAAAATTCTCACCACGTTCATCTATTCTTTTCCCTAATTCAGTTAACATTCTTATTACCAATGTTATGAATTCTTTATCTGGTATTGTTTATTTCTGTTTCATTATTTATTTTTTCAGGGGGTGTCTCTTGCTCTTTCAACTGAGACCAGTTCCTTTGCCTTTTCATTTTGCTTAAATTTCTCTGCCTCTATGAGTTTAGGTGAAACAGTTACCTACTGCAGTCTTGCATGGGCATCCTTATGTGGATGTGTCCCTATACAGAGTGCATGTGCCCTTTGCTTTTGCTGGATTTGGTGTTGATGCATGTCATGTCTTTCCTCAGGGTGTGCTGGCAGCTATCACCTTGGCAGAAGGTGGGACTGGAAATGGAGGGGCTAGAGCTAGAACCTGTTGTGAAGTGTGACTTCCCTTCTGCTCATTGGCCATCACCACCCTATTGGTGGTGGGATCTGATCCCAAGTTGCTGGAGCAGAAGCCCTGAGGGTTGGGCCCATGCTGGCTCTGTCCCCTTTAAATGTATGTTTTCCCCTCTCCCAGCACTGGGGAAGTGCTAAAGCAAGGGAGGCCTGTGGGGGCTCTTGGCTTGGGTAGGCTGCAGAGAGAGGGCCGAGTGTACTGCCCTCCGATGTACTGCCTGTGCAGGCACCAGCAATTGTTGCCCTTGCTCTGCTCAGATGAACCCTTGAGTCCAAGTCCCCTTTGTCCTTCATAGCTGATCATTCCCCCAGCCTCTGCCACCCCCACCCTGTCGGGGAGCCAAACAACAGGGCAAGCAGGACTTGTGTGGACTCTCTGTGTGTATGGGGTATGGTGGTGAGCTATGGTGGATCAGCCACTGTCAGAGTCCTGGGCTGCTTCTGATGTGCTGCTTGAGTAAGAGTCAACAATGGCTGCCGCCACCCCACCCAGACTCTGCCCTGGCACCAGGTTGCCTCTGTGTCCCATGGAGTTTTCTTCCCAGACCAGGTTGTCTCTGCGTACCATGGAGTTTTCTTCCAAGTCTATGTTGTCCCAGCCATGGTGGAGAATGGCAACTCCATGGGATTGCAAGGAGCATCACTATTTCTGTTTGTGTGGCAAAGACCTTAAGACACTGCTGATTTCTATTAACTCTCATAATCAATTATTCCCTCCTCCCAGGAATAGAATGGAATTCATCAAACACCTACTAAATGCTCTACATAATTTAGGCCATTTAATATTCCCATCAGTCTCAAGAGGTAGTATTAATGTCATCAACATTTTGCAGGCAAGGAAACTGAGTTCTAAAGGGATTAAGGTGACTAAAATTTCACAATAGTGAGAGGCAGAATGGGATTTGAACCCAGGTCAGCTAGCTTCAAGGTCTGAGCAATTAACATTTACCACACGGCTCTGCACACCTAGAATGGGCAATGGTTATTCTTCCCATTATACAAGCTGATGACCTAGGGACAGGTGCCTACAAACAGGATAATAGGACTGCCAAATCTTGCTTACCAGCCAATTTATGAGGCACTCAGTACTGGTCCCTCCTAAACCTAATTATTCAATACTAAGGCCTCTAAGTATATAAATACCCACTTATTTATTTTGCTGAGTCAAGTCTATCAATCTAACTGCCCTGTTTATGAACTAGGGGAAGGCAAAGGAAGTGGAAGAAGCCAACATCACTAACATCATCAACAGCTCCATCTCCAGCTTTAAACGGAAGATCAGCTTTGCCAGCATTGAAATTTCCAGCGATAACGCTGACTACAGTGACTTGACAATGAAAACTAGTGACAAGTTCAAGTTTATCTTCAGAGATAAGATGGGCAGAATTGTTGATTATTTCACAATTCAAAACCCCAGTAATGTTGATCGATATTCCAAACTACTGTTTCCTTTGATTTTTATGCTAGCCAATGTATTTTACTGGGCATACTACATGTATTTTTGAGAGTATGCTGAATTGTTTGCATGCCATAGGTCTTCAACAGAACAAAGTAATCATGTAAATGATATTCTAAGACAAGTGTGCATCCTAATCCAATGGTGCCACAAGTGACTAAAATAACATTTGCGCATTTCTCCTCAAACAATGAACCCCCCTCCAACCACTATTTAAGCTGTGTAGAAGTCCTAGCATTACAGAATCTTTTAATAGAAACATCAACCCATTCCTTTTTTATTTTTATGAAAGATATTCCCATGGAGCCCAAGATTACAAACCTACTCAGGACGGACTGCCCAGTGGCTCCCTGGTCTGCATTTAACTTTTATATAAAAAATGAAAAGGAAGCTGTTACATGTATTGAGTCAAGTGTTAGAGGTTGTTTCTAAATTAATCACACATGCTATTTACTAAATCTCTACAGTGCTTATAAAATAAAATACATTGTTGCCTATTTAGGGAATAACATTTTCTAGTTTTTGGTTTTGATTAAAATGAAATGTGGGCTTATAAAAAGAAACGAAATTGAGTTATTTGTAGTGAGGTGGATGGACCTAGAGTCTGTCCTAGGGGCAGGACAGGAATAAAGGTGCAGACGTAGAGAATGCACTTGAGGACTCGGGGAGGGGGAAGGGTAAGCTGGGACGAAGTGAGAGAGTGGCATGGACATATATACACTACCAAATGTAAAACAGATAGCTAGTGGGAAGCAGCCGCATAGCACAGGGAGATCAGCTAGGTGCTTTGTGACCACCTAGAGGGGTGGGATAGGGAGGGTGGGAGGGAGACGCAAGAGGGAAGAGATATGGGGATATATGTATACATATAGCTGATTCACTTTGTTATAAAGCAGAAACTAACACACCATTGTGAAGCAATTATACTCCAATAAAGATGTTTAAAAAAATAAAATAAAATAAAATGAAATGTGGGCTTAAGTAAATTCCCTGGAAGTCAGTGCATTAAATACCAAGGTGAGTTTTTGATATAGTATTTAATGTCACAGCAGAACTGTCCCCATTTCCCAATAAGTCCAACCTTTGAAAAACCTAATGTAAGTGAAGAAAAATTTAGTGGATCAGTAATCTCAAACATAAATCTCTTGTTTCTAAGATACAATAGCTTCCCCACACTGGGAGAGCTCTGGGGCTTTATTCCCCCATTTGACATGTCTTATCATTTTACAATTTTTTGCAAGCCAGTCCTAAACAATGCTGAAGCCCTTTCCCCATAACATGGGAAGAAATAGAGGAACTTTTCAAAAAACTTATTCTAAGAGTCTTTATACTGACTATTGTCATGAAGCCTTGTAGAATCAAGTCCAATTCTATCTGCTACTCTGACACTGAGCAACACTTTACCAGCAGCAGATCCCCTGGATCCTTCCAAGAGGAGCTTTTATCCCTATGCTTTAATGATCAGGAATGATGCTTATTAGATAATGAGCTGTATTACCCAGAAACAAGTGGCTTATCACAAGTCAACTTGGCCTTGCTCAGATACCTGACCTTTCTAGCCGGACTACTTTGAGTGGCTTATCCTGCATGAGTAGGAGAATGTTGATCCTGGGTCCTGAGCTTTCTGAGTAACAGTGGGACTTCTTTCTACATTCAGGCTGCAGGAGAGCTATCTTTTCCAAGTCCAGCCACTCTCACCCTAACATAAGAAGCACCTTATGTGCATCCCTGCCACTTGGCCAAGCTCAGCCAACAGTACCATAAATGGCAATTTGTGAGCGTGCCATGATAAAGGCTTTCAGTTCAGGCTCAACCTTTTAAAAGAATCTTGCCATCTTTAATTCTTTAGCTTCCTTTTCTAATAAATGTATCCCTTTACCCTTCCTTTCAGAAGTAAACTATGGCTTTCTATAAGCCCCTATACCATAGGTTCTCATTCTTTTCCCCTTATGATACTTCTCACAATTCAGGTTCTATGGGTTTGATCACCTGAGCTTTTTTTTTTTTTGTGGTACGCGGGCCTCTCACTGTTGTGGCCTCTCCCGTTGCGGAGCACAGGCTCCAGACGCGCAGGCTCAGCAGCCATGGCTCACGGGCCCAGCAGCTCCGCGGCGTGTGGGATCCTCCCAGACCGGGGCGCGAACCCGGTTCCCCTGCATCGGCAGGCGGACTCTCAACCACTGCGCCACCAGGGAAGCCCGATCACCTGAGCTTTTAACAAAATGTTTCTGGTGGGAATGGGAGAATTAAAAGAGGTGGAATGTGACTCTATGGTTCAATCATATTTGTGATTCTTTTTAAAAAGGATTGAAAGGAAATATCTGTCCTGAAACTCCATTCAAGAATTATATATTTTGGGCTTCCCTGGTGGCGCAGCGGTTGCGCGTCCGCCTGCCGATGCAGGGGAACCAGGTTCGCGCCCCGGTCTGGGAAGATCCCACGTGCCGCGGAGTGGCTGGGCCCGTGAGCCATGGCCAATGAGCCTGCGCGTCCGGAGCCTGTGCCCCGCAACGGGAGAGGCCGCAACAGAGGGAGGCCCGTGCCCCGCAACGGGAGAGGCGGCAACAGAGGGAGGCCCGCATACCACCACAAAAAAAAAAAAAAAAAAAAAAAAAGAATTATATATTTTTAAAAACTATAAAGATGTGAAACTGTGAAATAAATATACCATATTAGCTACCCAAATCAAGTGGTTATCTATAGGATATGTGTTTTAAGATCCCATTTGGAAAAGGTATACATCATAACACAAAGTCAGTGGGCTCACACTCTTCCATCCTCATGTTCCACTCACCCCAGACAGTATACATATATATTCACACACACACACACACACACACACACGTACCCCTACTATTTCCTATTGAGGAAGATAAACGCTGGTGACATAGTTAATGTCATTCTTTGACACCACTGTACCACAATACTTGCCTTGCAATTAAACAGCTAGGCCTGGTGGTATTGAAAGATCCACTTTTCAAAAAACGTCCCAGATTCCCTTCCAAGCCTTCTTCATTGTTTTGGAATTCTCTTTTGTTTTTGTTGAATGATATTTTTATAGTTTGAGAATATACTTTGGGGAAAAAAATTCTTGGATTTTTGTATCACTCTGAAATTTATGTAGGCTACAACACTAGACTTCTCAGTAGAAACTCCTAATACTCTAGATCTGTCCCATGTATCCTACCTACCGAGATCAGTCCCTGACTCGCTTTATTCAAAATATTTATTTCTTGGGTGAAAATATCAAGACCTACCTCATCAAATTTCTCAAAGTCATGAAACTAGGTAAAGTTGAGAATATCCTTAGTTTTGGAAATACAATTTTAAATTATTTTGATTTTGAGAATATCGATATTGAACATCAATATCGATATTCTCAATATAGGAAGGAAGATATATAGATATAGATATATTCAATAACAAGCTGATGACAGAGGGTTTTCAAATGAAAGACAGGGAGAAATGGAGAAATGAGCATAGCAAAAAAGAGCTAGAGATTACAGTGGACCACAAGCTGAAAATAAGTCGGCAACACAAAGGAGTACTATTAGGAGAAAAAAACACAGTATGGGCTTTCAGTGACAGGAAAGTATAGTGACAATCTGTAGTTAGGGAAAGTTTGACAACTGGGAGTGAGGTGTGGTCTTTCCTCAGTGCTGTGCATTACTCTTACACATACAGAGCTGCTGTTCTTCTCAGCTACTTGCTTATAGTTAATTTTGACCAGTTAGTAATGTATTTACTGCCAAAGACCCTTGCTTCTTAATAGACATTTTTAAAGTTGAGTCCTAACAGACAGGGAATTATGCCCCAATATATGGTCAATATAATTTATGTGTTTTACCAATGAATTTAAAGAAGGAAAGAACATATGAATACATGTTTCATGTTTTTAAAATAATTTTAAAAATATATAATATACATCTTTTTCAAGTTTTTATAGAGAATTTATATATATCAGACTGTAGTATATTTGTGTTGAAAAACATTGAGTCCAATTTTGGCCACCACACTTTTAAGAAGGATGTACAGAAATGGAAAAAGAGTCAGAGAAAAGTGGTTAAAATCATGGAAGCGATTAAAATCATGGAAAACAGGTCCAATAAGAAGGAGCTTTTGCACCTTGAAAAGCAAGGCTGAATGATAATAACTGTCATTAGGTTAAAGAAGGTTTTGTACATGAGACATGCTGTGTCACGATTCACATGAATAAGTGAACTGAATAAAAGTAAATAGACAGAAACGAACTTAAAAGAAAGTTTAATTGTTTTGAAGAAAGAAAATGTGCAAATTGAATAATGAAATACCTTTGAATAATGAAATGCTCGGATAAACATCTAGTCTCCATCTGGAAATTTCCCATGAGAATAAATAATCTTGTCTCCCCTTTGATTTTGCCATCCACCTACCTGAAAGCAGAAGGTTCTGATAGGTAATCTTGGGAGGTTGTGGATACCGGGAGATGCCTCTGGCTGCACAAAACTAAAGTGTCATACCAAGTATTGCTAACAAAGAATGTATGCCTAAGAATATTCCTGGTGGCCCACAAGGTTGAGTTCCAAAATTATGGTTGCTTTGGGGGCATTTGAAGGGGAGTCATGTGACCCACAGCTTTCAGTGACTTGGATGTGAAATAGGCTTTGATCACCCAACCTCATTACTTAAAATTGTGCCTTTCCAGAAATTAGAGAAAAAGCAATCCCATTTGGAAAACTGGAAAGGGGAATAGAACATAAAAAGTGAGTGAATAGCTGCATGTTGATCCAATGTCTCTGTGATCTTTGAGGACATCTGTACCTACAAGCCAGCTATCTCTTCTTTAATAAGCCCAGACTAGAGCCATGGCCTAACTGGTCTTGGAGAGTCAAGCGGTCCATACCCTGCATTCATGATGGCCTGCTTCCTATTCAAGTCAGGGTGTGAATTTTACTAAAATCCTTAAGGAATAGGATATCACACTTCATCACCATGAAAATCTCCATTTTCATCTGGACGTTTTTCCTCCTACCCCATACAGAAACTTGGTTCACTTACTGTGTAGAAAATCATTAACATAACAGGTCCAAGACTGCTATCCTTAAGAATGGTCTCTTTGCAAGGTTGGCCCTTAGCCAGCATCTGGGAATTTGGATTTTGGGAGAGTTCCCATTATTCCCTAATTGGTAAGAGTGGCTCATTGGGCCTAACCTATGTGCACAAACAATGTGGTTTATGCTGAACACCTGCTTCTCTTCTGGGAGTCTGCAATTTTGGATCATGCTAAGCAGGGGGTGCCTATGTGACCAGCCCCAATAAAAATCTTGGACACTGAGTCTCTGGCGAACTTCTTGGTAGATGGCATTCCGCACTTGTCTTAATTCCATGCTAGGAAAAATTACGCATGGCCTAGGGAGGACACAGGGAGAATACTCTTGGAAGTCCATGCCTGGTTTCCTCCAGACTTCACGCCATGTGCTTTTCTTTTCCCTTAGCTGATTGTTCTTTATATCCTTTCGCTATAATATGTCATAGCCATGAGTACCACTGTATGCTGAGTCCTGTGAGTTCTCCTAGAGAATCACTGAACCAGTGAGTGGTTTTAGGGACTCCCAACACACGTTTTGGAACAGTGGTTCCCAAATCTGGTTGATCATAAGATTCATTGGTAGAGCTTTATAAACAAAAGATTCCAGAGTCTCACCCTAGACCTATGGACTCAAGATCTATATTTTTCAAAGCTCTCCAGATGTTTTCGATGTCAAGTCAGAAGGGAAGACAGATGCCAAATCCCTTGGTGGAAAAGACAACAGCTGCATTAAAGCTATATTTTCTAGGAAAAAAAATAATACAGTGTGTTTGCCACATGGAAAGGAAAAGTCCAACTCAATATGATTACTGAATATGAATAACGTATACAGCTGACAGAAAGCAAAATTTTTCTTTTGTCGCATTGAATCTTCTACGTTGGTGCCAAGAAGGAACAGGACAGCTATTCTTTCTTATATGGCCGCAACATGACAAAAAGGCATCTAATAAAAAAACATGTGGTTGAAGAGTTAGGAAGGTGTATGGGGATGCAGCAGTTCTTCATTGCAATTCCTGGTTTGTGAAACACTAAACCTTAACAGGCATTGAAATGAACTAAAAACCTTCACAGGAAAGCAAAAAGTTAGACTCTATGCAACCAAAGACTGTGGCTTCTGCAGTGGGTAGGAGGGGCAGTTGGCATGAATGAGGCTTGAAGGTAGCTCTCTCCTTGAGGGTATGGCCCCAAAGTTTCATTAAGAACTCTCAGAATGACAAAAGGAGAAGACTCAGTTGAGAAGTATGAGATTATCAAAGTTGTGACATAAAAGGACATCTCCAAATTCAAATTTCTTTCTCATTCTTAGGGCCTCTTTCAGTCTGGCTCACCAACTTATTCTGCAACTGCACAAAAAGCAGGCCTTGCAAGTTTAGCCAGAATCCAAATTACAGCTGTACTTATTATCTTATGGAGTAAGACACTTGTTTAATTTCCAAATTTTAGAAGTAGTCTTGAAAGCTGGCTTTTTAGGTTGAAACTTTTATGGACATATTCAACAAACAAAAAATGTGGCTATGTCCTCATAACAGTGGCATGACTGATGAATAACAGTTGATTTTGATGAGAGATTTCTCTTTAGCGGAAGTAGGCAAATATGTCCCTGATGGGTTTTGCTTTTCAATAACAAGTTATTGAACCAATTCGCCAAAATATATCTTGAAGCATGTAAAGCTCTCATTCATATATCAAATCGTATCTATGGAACAAAAAAAGGAAATGGGAGAGGATGACAGTGGAAAGTGATAAACACAAATATCACCAATAAAAGTTAGACTCAGATGCCGTGGCATTTAAAGGCACGAACCTTAGAATGTAATAATAAAGTGAATTTTCAGAACATAACGAGTCCCAGGAGCAACTATCCATTTAAAAGAATATGAGATGTACCTTTCCTGGGTTTGTATATTTCTTACATCCTAACAGAACATTCTAATCCATTTCACAGAGGGAATCAAAGGCAAATTCTCAACAAGGGAAATAGAACTTTGTTTTATCTATTCCTGTAGTAATTTAACGTAACTTATCCAGTTATTTTTTTTCCACAAAGAATCCAATTGCATACTCTTTTATACATATCATAAAAGACTAACCCAGTTTCATTTGGTGTAGGAGTCCAGGAATGAAAGTCAAGAGATCTGGGCTCTGCCATTACCTTAATCTCTATTTGCCTAAATTCACTAATATGTCAAGTGGAACAAAAATATTTCCCCTTCCTATCTCACAGGTTTGTGATAGGGTTAAAAATGAGATTATAAATATGAAAGTGTTTTGGAAATGTGTAACAGAAATGGGTCCTAATTAATTTGACATATGATTATGCATGCATTACATACCCCTAGAAAATCAGAACTGGGATGTAGCTGGGACATCAAGACATTCAACCAGCTTATATGCCATTTTAGTAGATAAGGATCAAAGGGATCAGAGAATGCGTCCGAGATCAAACACAGTACACAGCCAGGACTAGAAGCCATGTCTTCTAAGCCCAGTGTTCTCTTTGCTGATTCTGTTACCTCCTCAAATGGTTCTGTGCATGCAGCTTCATGCTCTGCTTGTGCAGAAGGAGCACAGCAAGATTACAACATCTACAGTATTGTTATAAAAAGCCACAACCTTGTTCAGATTTAAAGTCATTATCTGTGGCCTATGTTTTGAAGATCTCTCTCAAATTGCCAGGACTGTTCCACCCCCAGAAATTTTAGGCAGAGTATCTCTGGAGTCTTTGCTGCCAAATAAGATCATTCTTCCCCAGAAAGGACTTTTTGAAGCCATTTTTTATCACATAGGACCCAGCTTTTCACCAATTCCTTCTCAAAGCCCCTGCAGGGAAGATTACAAAAGCTGGCATCCTGCCCACACAACATATCTGACCTGGCTAGCTGCTCCCCGAATGCAGTTAGCAAGAAAATCCTATTTCATTTCTGCAAAGGTGAAAGATCTCAGATCATGAGTCCTCTCAGCACTACACAGGTGAATTGTTTTAAAAATGCATTTGTGTGTATAAGCCATACCTTTCATTGCAATGAATCTTTTGCATTTTTAAAGGTAAGCTGTATGTTCTGACACTATAAATGGTAGAAAAGGTATTTCAAATTATCTCCCATTTGCTTACTTTATTAACCAAGACAGTACATAAAGGGCAATAAAGTTATATCTTTATCAAAAAAGCGTACAGTGCTTTGGTAAGCACTGTGCTATAACCACTGTTGTCTACTCAAAGTTTTATAATGTTTTCCAAATAGGACAGAGGCATAAAATAACTCTTATTCAATCTTCTTGGAAAAATTAAGAATAATTAACACAACGCAGTCCATCAGTGGTTTTCTCGTTTCTCATTTTTGTCATTTCTCTTCTTCACAGATATTTTAGATAGACTTGATGTTATGAGTCACATAAAAGGACAGGAGCTCATGGTGTGTAAATGAGAGTCAATAGCTACAATTTATTAAGTGTCAGTCATATACTAAGCACCTGACCTACCCTGTCTCTCATCCTGACAATAGTCCTATGAGGTAAATGCTGTTAACCCATTTTGCAGATAAGAAAAACAATGATTCAGTGAGATTATCTGCCTGGCTCAATGTTACACAGTTGGTAAGTGGCAGAGCTGAGGTCTGAATCCAAGGTCTATTTGGTCTCAGGACCATGCTTTATCCATTACACCATACTGCCTCCCTCTTACAATGAGCTATTAGAAGTATCGAGAATCTGGATCTAAGTTAGATGATACTGTGGAATGAAACAAATGCAAACAGTGAGAACATGTCTCCTTCATCCACTGAATATCCACTGAAATTTCCATCTCCAAAGCCAGTAACTCACAAGGGTGAGAAAAAGCAAACTGACCCTGTGAGAAATCCAAGCAGTGCACTGGAGAGGTTAGGAGCTACAGCTTTGTACTGAGTTAACTTGGGTTTGAGCCCTAGCTCTGCCTGTTTCTAGCTACTTGTGTGACCCCACTCACTTAACCTCTTTGAACCTATTTCCTTCTCTGTAAAACAGGAAAACATCCTTGTAGGCTTGAATGACACAGAGTGTACAGTATACTTAACACCATAACTGGCATATATTGTTGCATGCTCAATAAATGCCATCTATATTTTATTAGAACTTTTAGCTGTTAGGTTGCTGTATAAAAATAAAAGACATTATTGGTTAAAAAAATTACAGTTTCTGGTTTAACTGGTTTTTGTTGGCACCTAATGGTACTACACTTATTGATTTAAGAGAGACCTAAAAACAAAGAGTGGGTATCAAGCACTGGGTTTCTACTTTCAAGAACAGATGCTCTTGTTTAGGCTCAGCTAACACTGAAGTTTAGTTGGACAGCTCAAAATAGAACCCACTTGATTTCTCCTGCCAGTTTAAGTAGGAAACTGGTGCTCCTAAGAATGTGAAGATAAGAGTCTCTAGAATTTCTGATTAATATGTCAGACCCTAAAATGCACATCCCATCCTGTCTTATTTCTACATAATGAAGTTTTAGCTCTTATTTCCACCATTCTCACACTTAAAAAAAATGGCCTAAATAGGATTACGTACTGAAAATAAAGTAGCAGCCTGGCTATATGCCAAGCGGAAATGGAGACCACCTCTCAATAGGGCTCCTGCCCAAGGAAGCTCTCTCTACTAGACCTGCAGTCTTTTCATTTATGGCTTAATCCACGAGAAAATGTACCTGTCACCTTGGAAAGATAACCCTTAAAACATTTAACTCAGGATGAATGAAGAATGGGAGACACTTAAACAGGGAAGTGGGAAGGAGCATGAGGCTGCCGGGAACCTTGGGATTTGGAAGTGACAATTTGACCAAGGGCTGGCAC
Source organism: Physeter macrocephalus (assembly GCF_002837175.3). Classification (NCBI taxonomy): domain Eukaryota; kingdom Metazoa; phylum Chordata; class Mammalia; order Artiodactyla; family Physeteridae; genus Physeter; species Physeter macrocephalus. Next base: position 2,499,580 of record NC_041215.1, read on the forward strand.
CACACAGAGTTTCATTTTAGGGTTAAAACCCAGAGTTTCAGATAAGCAAAAGTACAACAAGTCTTTATGGGAGTTTTCACCAAATATCACCCACAAGGCTGGGTCCTTATAGAATTACTTTTAGGCTTAATTTTCACCTCCCTCTCTCTCTGAACAGCTCAAGTCTCCATATTTTGTAGCAGTACATGCCTTTCATTAAAAAGTTATATGTCCATAACTTGATCACAACTGTAATTTTACACCTATTTGAAACATTCACTGGTTACTGTCATTCCATGAGATATAAACTTCCTACAGGCAAGAACCCTGCCTGCTTTTATTCACTGAGCATCCACAGTGCCTAGCAGAGTGACTCCCACATAACAAGTGCCCTGTGAACACTTGTTGAGTGAATGAATACATTCATTGAATCCAAGAATACTGAAACAAATTCTGTCCCTGGAGATTAGGGCAGTTTCCCCAAGCATCCCTCCCTGGAGTCAGAATGCCTGGTTTTGAGACTTGGCTGAGGTTTATTAGCGTGTGATCTTAGTCAGATTAATCCCTCTCTCTGTGCCTCATCTGTCAATTGGGGATAATAAAGCCCAGGATCAAGGGGACCACAAGGTTGGTTTCTTCTGAGATCTCTCTCCTTGGCTTATAGGTGGCTGTCTTCTCACTACATCTGCACATGGTCTTCCCTCTGTACATGTCTGTGTTGTGATTTCCTCTTCTTATAAGGATACCCATCATATTGGATTAGGAACCACCCAAATGACCTCATTTTAACTAAATCACCTCTCTAAAGACCCTATCTCCAAAGACATTCCTACTCTGAGGTAGTAGGGGTTAGGACTTCAACTAATGAATTTTAGGTTGGGATTGGCGGATGACCCAACGCATCCCATAACACCGGCATAACTCCCCTCACAGGCCTTCCAAAAACGTTAAGGGGTTACTATGTGTGTCCTGTTCAATTTCCCGTATTACAAATACAAAAAGGAAAAAATGTAACCACTCTGCTAAATCTATCACCCTCATTAACTGCCCAGTTTTTCTCCAACCACCTAGCTATTAGTCCACTTCCCCCAAACCAAGAGAGCCCCTGTGAATGGGGCCGTTGTGTGCCATCCAGTGTCCCTTTGAGAAGAGCTGCAGTGATATAATGTTTCCCTGATGATTCCCAGCACGCATCCTTAAAGAGTTTTTCTACCACCCTACCCACTCATCTTTTCCAGACCCAACTGCCGAGGATCTCCCATCACATTTGCAAGGATTTAAAACCCTTAGACTCTGGAAGTTATGCCCAGGTGGTGTTAAAATGGGGTAGTATTCTTTTACAACCGAGGAAACAGAGGACACTCATGATTCAATGACAGTTTCTAGGTCTGAGAACAGCACTATGTCAGCAGAAGCCTCAGCTCCTAACACAGCAAAGACCATTGTCTTGAAAGGGTGCAGAATGGACTTCACCAGCTCACCTCAGAGCTGGGACAAGGATGGAGGGCATGGCAAGGTGTTTGGTTTCTGTAATGGAAAGCAGAAAACCTTTTTTTCTTTTTAATTACCTTGTTATGTGATAGAGGTCATAAGATAAAAGAAAAGTATGAAAAGTTGCCTTTTTTATACCTGACTTTCTGATAGCCTATATGTTTTAGGGACAGATAACTTCCTAATGAGACTTTTTATAATAAAGCTTTCATTGCTTTGGAAAATATTAACTTTTCCAGTTCTTCCGGGTAGATCAAACAGACCCTGCAGTTATAGTTACAATATCCTAAAGATTTAGCTTCTCAGTAATAATGGGTAACAGCCTTCACATTGCCACGGGCCAAAACTGTATTATTTGAAATGAAACCTCTCATAAATATCCAACTATGAAGTCACTATCTATCAACTGCTGTTATATAAACAGGACAGAGCTAAATCCCCCATCTGCCAATATCAGAGCTGCCACAGAGAATGATTTTGTGTCCAGAACTCACATATGAAACAGGCTCTTGCTCTGTCAGCCAATTCGAGGAAGCCAGTTTTGGTTTAGGACGGCCTGAAAGTGTCTGAATTCTTCATGTATTTCCTTTTTTCCAAGAGCTTGGACCACCCTCAGGCCCAGTTGCTCTCTTCTGGGTGGTTAAAAGATGTGACCAATTCTTTGGAAAGAATACTGCAGTTCCCAGCATCCCACTTACTACTGCTCTTTTCTATACCTTTCTCCATACCCTTGTGATAGCGTCGAGCCCTAGACTTCTGCCCTCATGCTATTCTGAACACTTACATACCTGGTTCACTGTAGTTTTGTTCAGCACCAGAAATGCTAATGGGAAGTCTGTGGACCAAGTTTTGAGAAACACTGCTAGAAACAACGTGAAGCCATCAATATAAGGCGCTGCTGCATTTACCTTTTCACAACTTCTGTTCCAGAGCCTGGAACATGACAGTCACATGATATACGTGTGACAATCTGAACTCAAGCCAAGAATTTTTTTGAAGCCTAAGATTTTTAAGCAGGGAAGTAATATAATTTAGGTTTTAGAAACTGAATAAGAGTAGCTTAGAAGCTGGAGAAAAAGGAGTAGAGATCAGAATCAAGGGGACTAATTGTGCTTCCTCTAATTAAAATTTTAAAACATTATAATAATAATAGCCAAGATTGACGTAACACTTATGATGTACCAGACCCTATTATAAAAGTTTTCCTTATATTAACTCATTTAATCCTCACTACAACCTAAAAGGTAGGAACTATCATTATCCTCATTTCAAGATGAGGGAATGGAGATCCAGAAAGGGTAAGCCACTTTCCCAGGGTCACACGGACAGTGACTGGCAGAGGTGTGATTCCAACTGGCCATCTAGCTTCCCAGTCCAGTGTGCAAATCACTTCCGTGTGCATTATCTCAATTAGTCCTCATCTCCCACCCACCCAGCCCGCCAGTGACAGCCCTAAGTGAGGTAGTGGCCAGTGCGCTGGCTCCTCCCACTGGCCTGTCCTACCTAACTTCACCTAGGTCTGGCTTACACTTCTCTGCTTACAGCCACCAAAACTTATCTGATCTCTGTCTTATTCCAGGGGCTCTGGGTCAATTTACTGGCTTTAATAGCTTAATGTGTTGTTCATGCCAGGATGACTCATTCACTCTTTCAGCAAATATGTATTGAGCAACCACTATATGCCAGGCTCTGTGCTAGATGCAGAGGAAATACAGTGAACAGACCGTCAAAGAAATAACTACACACACAAAATTCAATAATTATAGATCCTGATTAGTGTCATCAAGAAAATAAATAGGATTGCATCTATAGGACAATGATCCACAGGAGTGCTTCTTTGGTATTGAGAATTTCAGGTACTGTGGCAAATCACATAGGGAAGATATTTTGGGACATTGGTGACCTTTCTATTGGGCCCCTAAATATACTACCTTGTTTGTAAAAAATAAAATGGATCTCACCATTCCCCAGCCTAGAATCCTTCAGTGGTTCCTTTGAGCCTTTAGGATAAAGTCCAAATCCCTTAGCATGACTCACATGGCCCTCCAACATTGGTCTCCTGCTCACCTTCCAGATTCAACATTGTGTCAATCCATTCCCTGACCCATTTCACACTCAGCTCTGGCCATACTCAAGACTAATCATCACAGGTTGCCCTATCCATCTAGATTACCTATCCTCCTTCCCCATACGTCATCTGAGTGACCCTTATTTATCTTTCAACACTCAGACTTCAAGAAGCCTTCCCCACTCTAGGCTGGGCTTGGTAATGGTGATCCCTTAGTGTTACTGACTGAATTGTGCCCCTCCCCCAAATTCATATGTTGAAGTCTTAACTCGCAGTACATCAGATTGGGATGATATTTGGGGACAGGAGTCTTTAAAGAGGTAATCAAGTTAAAATGAAGTCATTCTGGTGGGCCCTATCCAGTATGACTGGAGTTCTTATAAGAAGAGATTAGGACACAGACACACACAGAGGAAAGACTACGTGAAGAAACAGCGAGAAGGTGGCCATTAGCAAGCCACCTTGCTGACCACCTGAGTAAGGTCTCAGAAGAAATCAACCCTGCGGTTACCTTGATTTTGGACTTCCAGCCTCAGAATTCCAGAAAATAAATTTCTGTTGATTAAGGAACCCAGTCTGTGGCACCTTATGATAGCCCTAACAAACTAATACACTGTGTAAGCCTTAGTGATACGCTTGATTCACAGACCTAAGTCAAGAAATCTCATCTTTTAAATCCTTATACCCCGAGTGTTAAGCTCAGGGCTGGGAATGTGGTAAACTCTCAATAAGGGTTTGCTGAATGAAAGAACTTCTCATTCTTCTTGTATGGAGGGCATCTTCAATGCAATGTTACTTCTAAAAACTGAAAAGCCGGCTGGAACAGGGAAACCATCTGAGAAAGGCTGGTTCCCTCTGAGGGAGAATAAAGGAAAGAAGCACTACAGTTCCCACTGCAACAATCAGGATTTGGAAAAACAGAAGGTTACAGAGGCACCCCCCGAGGCACAGATCTGTGGTATTTCCCAGGTCTTTCAAACACATTTAATTGTGCACATGGAAAAGAATGGCATCATTATTTAATCCAAAATATAATAACAATAGATTGCTCATGTAGGCGCATAAGTCCCCTGCAGAGAATTTAATGTGCATGTTGCCTTACCCACACATACAGCCAAGGCAGTGAGAATGGAAACCAGCCCATTCTGGGAAGAGAGAACATGGATGCCTGTGGTTGTTGTAACAGCAAAAGGGGGGAAAACAAAAGAAAGCCCAAGGGTATAGTTGCAACTCCACTTAAGGCTAATGCACATCTTCATTTTCGTCCTCAGCAATAATCCAAAGAAATATCTGATGCTTCTGAAAGACTACTGTCATCCCTGGTAGATACTCATCAATTATTATTAAGCATTGCACGGTTCAGGTCTAGATATAATATATCTGAGAAAAACCGTGGCACCTCCTTTTAATCTTGCGTAGAAAACAATTAAAGTATATAAAGCGCATTATTAAAATATGTAAAATTTATAATTTAATTATAAGATTGCAAAGCTTTATGATCTAATAGTTCTGCTGTATTTTGCATATTAGTGAACAATTGCTTTCTTAAAGCACACAGTAGAATCATTTACTTGATGCTGGAGAATAAGTTAATTATGGATTCCCTGTATATGACTAATGGATTTAATAATCACTTTACTGTAGAATTAACTTATACTTCCCTGTGCTTATAGCACTAATGATGATATTCATAAAAGTTATATTTTTTAAAAACTGTAAGATTGGCACAAAAAGAGAAACCAATGTACAACTTGGTTTTAGAACCAGCAGTTCTAATAGATGGTTCAGAGCCATCAGGCCCTCTCCTTGCTCCATAATAAATCATACACACCCTCTCCGCCCCCCACCCCTGCCACCAACCCTGCCTCCATTGGCTTTATTAAGGGAATTTATTTTATTTAAGGGAAGACGAAATGCTTGCCAGATGCATTTAGTGGAGCTCCTGATTTTTTTAACCTCAGTCGTGGGTTACAATAAGGATTATTCACTTACAGCCACTTCACAGAGCTCTGGGAAGCCCCATATATGCTGAGATCACATTGGGATGCCCAGGTCCCTCTTTTCGTCCTCAGTTTTAGTCCCTTGAAGCCACTCATTTTTCTCCTTCAGCCAGAACAAACAGCATTGGTGGAAAAAGTAACAGGAATGCCTTTTGTTTCATAAGGAGAGTCTTTAGCAATGCTTTTCTCAACTTTTATATCCTTCCTTACCACTAAGAACAGAACTAACACCATATTGAAACTGCCTCCCTCGTTCTTTAGCTTGTGTATTCTATTATTTTAGCCCTGCACGTCAAGAGTTAAACATTAGAGGGCTTCCCTGGTGGCGCAGTGGTTGAGAGTCCACCTGCCGATGCAAGGGACACGGGTTCGTGCCCCGGTCCGGGAAGATCCCCCATGCTGCAGAGCGGCTGGGCCCGTGAGCCATGGCCGCTGAGCCTGCGCGTCCGGAGCCTGTGCTCCGCAACGGGAGAGGCCACAACAGTGAGAGGCCTGCGTACCGCGAAAAAAAAAAAAAAAAAAAGAGAGTTAAACATTAGAGAAATGTTGCTTGTGCCCAAATAGCTCACTAGGTTCCCTGAAGAAAGTTCTCATCCCACTTCCCGGGGTCGTAGATAAGTTCACTTTCAGCCTAAAACCTTGCAAATAAGCAGAGATGAGAATGGTAAAGTAAAAATAACTGCTAATGACTTGAGGTTTTGCAGGAGCCTTCTGATCCAGTCTACGTGAGCAAGCAGAAAAACAAAGAAATGTTATGGTTTCCTTGAAGGCCAGGTGGCTCCAAGAAGTCTGCAATCCACCTTTACTCTTTAACCTTGAACGCTCCTGCTTCCCCTTTTCCCTTAGCATAAAAGAAGTCTGAATTCTACGTTGAGATAAAATGGTTCTTTAAGACATTAGTCTGCCATCTTCCCGGTTTGCTGGCTTTCCGAATAAAGTCACTACTCCTTGTCGCCACACCCTGTCTCTCGACCTACTTACTGGCTTTTACAGCCGCAAGCAGTACGAGCTTGGACTCGGTGACACCACCATCACCATCATCACCATCATCCTCTGGGTTATTCTTCCTCATGGAATTAGCAATGGAAGATCTGGATTTTATTTCCAGCTCTGTCAGCTTGGAGATGACCTTGGATGGGTCACTAAACCTCTTCAAACGTGTTTGCATAGCTCTAAAATGTGAAAACTGACTACTGCTGACTCTGAATGCGCTTTGCCTACTGTCAAGGCCTAAATACAGGCCAACATACGATGCTCCCTCCTAAACAAATGCACATCACCCACCCCTCCAATGAATTACTTTGCCAATTCTGTCATGGAAATTTGAATATTCTGGAAGAAAAGAACTATGGCTTATACTTTGATGTACTGCGCAGAGCTGTTCACAAAGTATGTGCTTACTAAATACCTGTTAATGAATTGATTGAAGGAGTGTAAATTCTTAATTTGCTCCCTGAGGACTTGAGGGATTGTAATTTCCTTTAGGTCAGATACCTGAAGCTATAACGGGGAATTCTTGAATCTCTGTCCCCCTGCCTCACGTCTCCACCAATCTCTTCCAGAATAATGCTCTGCTGAGAGTTCAGAGTCATAAATGGTGATGACAGCCTTCCAGGAAATGTGACCTATCCCCTAGTGGGGACTCAGGAGATCTAAGGGTACCACTTCCTGCTCCATCCCTGGGTTCTTCACAAAGTGCCAGATACCTGTTCCCTCCTCCTTAGCACACTATGGGAGTAAACGGAACTTCTTTATGAAATACCTAATTGCTTTGAGAAGCAAGAAATCCAGGACGTTTTGCTTTTATTTTATTCATAACATATATAACATTATTAGAGGGAAATTTTTAAGCTAAATTTTCAAGATTTCATTTAAGTTCTTCTCAGCTCATTAAAACGTAGCTGGTAAATGGTAGGCTGAATTAAATGTTCCAATCCCTTTTCATACCCAAACATTTTGTTTGTTTGTTTAATGAACTTTATTTACACTATAACTTCCCTCCATACGGCCACTCCCCAGCCACAGTCATTTTTGTGGCAATTGGAGTGATTTGTTTATACTGATTAGTCATCAAAAATACTCAAGATACTCCCTGAAGTTCATTTTTCTCATAAAAAAGTATGTAACCCTACAAACTCCTTGCCCAAATTTATACCCTTTTCTCTTCATCCACAATCTTTGGCTTTTGACCTAAAGCACTGCTTCTGAGACTAAAATGTGCACACATATCACCTGGGGATCTTGGTGATCAGGTGGGTCCAGATTCTGCATTTCTAACAAACTCCCTGGTGAGGTAGGTGAGCTGCCAGTCCCGAGATACACTTTAAGTAGCAAGGACCTAACATTTTTGTGGATCAGCCTTGAAAAAGCAACCTTTTTATTTTTATACCCAGAAAATTCATACTACATAATTTTTCATGCAAGAAACAAATGTTTAAATTGAGCAATTTCTACTACTCAGAAATAATTGCATTATTCTTTTTCTCTTGAAACACTAAAACGTACCACCTTTCATCTCTGTCTCCACTTCATCTCCATTTTGGCCTCATATTCCCATCTCTTTTTTCAACCTGCTCCACAAACTAAAATACACCGAGTGCTACACAAGTATAAACTGCTTCTCTGATTTTCAGGTGTCTTTTGCCTTTCATGTGTTAAATAATATTTAAAATATATTGGATTTATATAATACTTTATGCCTTACAAAAGGCTCGCATGCTCTTATTTCATAAAAATAAGTTCATATCTAGAGAGAGAGAGAATGACAGAATGAAAAAAGTAGATGGACTTTGAAGTGAGATTCACCTGGGTACAGATCCTGGCTCTGCTAAATATTCAGTGTTGGGCAAATTATTTAACCTCTTTGCTTAAGTTTTCTCATTTGTCAAAGTGGGGGAGGGGAGTATAAATAGTCACATCATGAGCTAGTTATTTGGGTTAAGGTTGGGGTTATGAGATTTCAAAGGAAGCTGACTAGCCAAGACTGGGAACACAAAGGACTTCATATGTGTCCCCTCCCCACTCACATCCAGCTGCCCCTCTAATCCTACTTCGTTGTTTAGGGATCTCTCAATGCCCCCTGTCCTGTGATAGTTGTCCTTCTCTAGGATGGCAACTGGCATCAGACACTATCTCCTCCTTTCCTCTTTACTTCTCAAACCTTTCAGATTCTTCTATAAAACCTGCTGCTTTTGTAAAGCATGCAGCTGGTATTTGACACCTAGATTCAAGTGATCAAACAAGACATGATGACAAATCTAAGAAAAATGACACCAGCCCTTCAAACAAAACCAAAATCAATTCCCTTCCCACCCCCATTCCTTGAGATTCCCCCTTTTCCAGCTGCTATCTTGCCTCATCTATCATACTTAGACAGAAATCCATATGTCTAGTTTAAATGACTGTTTCTCAGGCAACAGCCAGGCCACTTAGCAAGAGTCTAAAGCAAGCCAATATAATATTCTGCCCAGAGTGATATTCGGTCAGAGGTTACTGTGCCAGAGTAGGTTAATTATTCTAAGAAGACTTACTTTTACTATAATTATTGATTGCCATGAACTAATGAAAAAAGAAAAGCTGCTATTTATTAAGTGCCTCTGTATCCCGTAGAAGCTTTTACATATGTATCTTATTTTCTCTTCAACACAACTCTGAAAAATGTTTTCCAATTTTAGAAAATTTTAGGACCAACTTGGTGAAATTACTTGCCCAAGGTCATGAGCTGGTGATGGGCAGAGCCAAGATTCAAAGCCATCAGCGATTATCTGACTGTGTTCTGTTACTATTACCTTTAATTTAAAATTCACGTTTAGCCAAGAATATTGAAGAGTTCCACATGACTTCAAACAAACAGCAACAGTTCCTTGCACCATCCCTCCCCACCTCTAATTCTCATTCCCCAGAGCAAACTTCTTTCGACTGCTTTTTCTGCTATTTACCTCCTACCATCTTTTCTTTTAAAATATGCTTAATTGCTCTTTCTTGATTTAAAAATTTTTGAATTATAATTGACTACTATGAAAGATGAGGATTAACTCTCAATCACCATGTCCTCCCCACAACTCCCCTCGTTCTTCCTTCTAATATAAAAATATAAGAGTTTTTGGCTAAACCAATAGTCAATATTTACATTGATTTAGACATAGAAATATTATTCACAGATGAGCAACAATAATAGCATATATTGATAATGTTTCTTTTCTCATATAACAGTTTTCCCTGGAATTAATAATTGCATTACCTTTTCATTTCTTCAGTATTTTATGTTTCTATTACTAATCCATCCTTAGCTCTCTGCCAGAACCATAAAACTCTCAGTATGGTCAGTCAAATGCATCAAGTGATTTAACATTTTTCTGTGAGTGCATGCTTTGTTTTGTTTTTCCCCAGCATTCATCCTGGAAACACAAACTGCCCCAAACCACACTGATCACTCTTGAAGCTGGCCTCATTTGTTGTGCTGGGATCTTAGTAGGCCATTTGACCTAGAGATGCATGGCATTCAGTTCTGAAAAGTTCTCCTGTATGTTTTCTTACATAATTTCCTTCCCTGTGATAATTCTCTGTTCTCTATTTCTGTAACTCTTACTAGTTAGATATTAGAACTCAAGAATTAAGATCCTTGGGGAAGCTGGACAAAGTGAGAGAGTAGCATTGACATATACACACTACGAAATGTAAAATAGCTAGTGGGAAGCGGCTGCATAGCACAGGGAGATCAGCTCAGTGCTTTGTGACCACCTAGAGGGGCAGGATAGGAAGGGTCGGAGGCAGGCTCAAGAGGCAGGGGATATGGGGATATGTGTATACATATAGCTGATTCACTTTGTTATACAGCAGAAACTAACACACCATTGTAAAACAATTATACTCCAATAAAGAAGTAAAAAAAAAAAAAGAATTAAGATCCTCTATCTCATCTTTTCTTGCCTATTTTTTTTTGCCTTTTTAATTTTTATTTTGGATGATTTCTTCAACTTTTCCTTCAAACTAGTGGGTTTTTTATTTTTGGCATTTTATTTTTCATTTCTGAGGTCTATTTCTTCTTCTCTGAATGTTTATTATGGCATCTGTGCTTGTTCCAGGGATGCAAAATTTCCTTTTCTCTCTCTAAAGATACAGTAAAAAAAAAAAAAGTTTTCTTCTACTCCCTAAATTGTCTATTTCCTACAAGTAGTATTTTTCTATTTGCTTATTTGATTCTCATCTTTCTTATCAGAGGCTTTTCCTCTTGACTGCATCACTCTGAAGCACTCTTAAATATGACACAGGAAGTTCTGTATGTGGACAGAACATCCAACTGGTAAGCTTTTAAAGAGAGTGATAAAAGGGTGATGAGATGGTGGGTCAGCTTTTTCACTGGTTAATACCCAAAGACATCACCCAAAGGTTATATTTCCCATAGATCAGCTTCCCCATAGAAGGATCCTCCCATTTCTTCCTCGGAAGGTATAAACCTGGTTGCCAGCATCCTGGGAGCCCAGAGGGAAAATGGGCATGAGGTGTTGCTGTTCCGTAAACTGACTTTCAGTAAATCTCCTGGCCACAGCTGAGCAAGCCTTACAAGATTTAACTCCTGGATTTTTTTTAACCAGCTACCCTGGAAGGGATCTTACTGTCCTATAGACCAGCAGTCCCCAATCTTTTTGGCACCAGGGACCCGTTCCGTGGAAGAAAATTTTTCCACAGACTGGGGGGGGGCGGGGAAAGGTCCAGGCGGTAATGCGAGCTATGGGGAGCGGCAGATGAAACTTCACTCGCCTGCCACTCACCTCCTGCTGTGTGGCCCTGCTCCTAACAGGCCTGGGGGTTAGGAACCCCTGCTATAGACTAATTTTCAAAACATCCCGTTTTCAGCCCCACTCTACAACTTGGTCTCCAGAGGTTCCTACTGCTTTCAAGTCTTGACATTCTGGAGTTCTGCAGTACAACATGGCTGGCTTCTTGTCACCTTCTCCCACTACAGATATCTAGGGTTCTATTCCCTCTGATGTGCTAAATCAGTTACCACCTGTTCATTTGCTTCCCAGCTTCCAACATTGTGTTGATTTTCTCATTCGCTATGGAGCCCTCTCCTGTTTTTCTTGGTGCTTGTTAGTGTGTGTTTTCCAAATTTCTTCATTGTCATTTTAGTGGGATTGGAGGAGGGAACATGTGAGAACTAATTTACCATGTTTAACTAGAACACACATGCTTTATTCTTGTTTAGCAGTTATTTTAGAATCAGAGTTTAAAAAACAGCCTAAAACCTCACTTGACCCTCAAATAAACAGAGACCAATTAGGTTGGGCCACAGATATTCTCTAGTATTTTATAAAATAGTAGCCTAGGTGTATTGAATGTTAGTCTAACTCTTATGACTAGAACAGAAGGAAGAAAAGAAAGGAGGAAGGCAGGGAGGGAGGGAGGGAAAAAGGGAGGGAGGGAGAGAGAAAAGAAGGAAGGAAAGTAAGGAGAGTAAAAAGAAAGAAATTCTCTAAATTAAAAAAAAATCACACATGATAATAAACTTTATACTTTACATAATTTTTCTTCATTAATACTTCTTGGGCTTTACCATTAAGTGGTATAAAACGATTCTATTCTCACACAATAACTGTCTCAGGATTTGGCTTCCAGAACCAACAGGAAGCAAAACTACACTTTTATTGCCAAGAGTGTAGTTTGTTTTAAACCCAAAAACTGCTCTTATAAAAATTGCATCCCAGAAGAGCATTTGTGGATGTTTAAATACCTTATTTATCTTCTCTAGACTTGGAATCTGATGTCAATATTGGCTTGAAACCATCTGTGGCAGATTTGTGATTTTTTGTTTTTTTGGAGGGGAAAGAGGAAAAAGAAAAAGAAGAAATGGGTACTTTTTTCCCCCTCTTGGCTTAAAACTAAACATTCAAGGCTCATGTTCATTGCCTGGAATGAAGTCTCTGGTAAGCATAGTGATGTTTGCAGCCCGACTACATGTTTTGCAAAGTCTCCCCACTTTGCATCATGAGACCTGACTGAGATTATTCAGGGGAGGTGGTGACTGAGGAAAATATGATTTAGAACTCTGTTCCCAGCCTGCAAACTGCTTGTCTGGGACTGTGTGGGATCAATGTGGCTGCTGCTTAGAAAGTGGGAATGTAGAAGGTCAGCTCTGTGACTTGGACAGAAATAGTTATCTCTATGGTCAGTGTAGGCACTACCTGGCATGTGTCCTGGATGAAGAGGTGCTGATGGATGGAGAAATCCCCAAGCCATGATGCATCTGTGTGACCTAGGGAAGCATTGGTGGGCTAAAAGGAAAGACCTATGAGAATGTTTGCCAGTTCAGGAAGCTAAACTCTCAGCAGAGCACCAATATTAGCACGAAACACAAAAGACCTTGTGAATCAGGTAACACAGAATCCCCATACCATTCAGTAGAATTTTTAAAGAATAAAGGATATAGGACTCTGCATATGTTTTTCTATTTCTAACATTGACAAATGATATAAGAGCCTAATATCTATTTGTGGTCATAATCTGACTTAATTTCTGGGTAACGTGACCTCCAGGCATGTGGAGTTAGTTGTCCAGGGCTTGATTTAGTGGTGCTCCGTAGATAAACAAGAATAAAAAAATTAACTATAATAGAATTCCACTATGTGACTTCACCAAGTAATAGCAAATGTTTCTGTTTATATATTTCATTAACAATAATAACAGCATTTTCTTTGTCTCTTCTATAGTTATCATGCAAAATTAACTAAATTTTAATTTAGTGATATCTACATGGAGTTAAAATAAGATAAATGCAAAAAGGTAAATGCCTTGATAATTATGAATTATATCTGTGCTGGATTCAATACTTTTTAAAAGTAAGAACATGGCACATAATCAGTTGGATGAAATTTCATTTTAGTGGGAGAGTCAAAACTTACATCATTTGAAAGAACTACATGTATATAGACTATAAATCTACATTACTTGATAAGTAAGTAGAAAAGACTTCCTATGTCAATGGGAAATCATTTGCTTTTATTTCAGTGCTCTTAAGAGCCATAATAAGACAAAGTTCTTATAAGGCTGCATTTTCCTTGCTAGGAGAAAGAAACCAATGTAAACATAAAACTACTATACTCATTGGGAAAGATGAAGAAAAATAAAGAAATTACAACAGTAACTTTCACAGAGATAGTTTTGCAGCCCCATATTAATATAATTCATTCTTCAAAAATGAGTCATTGCAGGCTTCCCTGGTGGCGCAGTGGTTGAGAGTCCGCCTGCCGATGCAGGGAACACGGGTTCGTGCCCCGGACCGGGAAGATCCCACATGCTGCGCAGCGGCTAGGCCCGTGAGCCATGGCCGCTGAGCCTGCGCGTCTGGAGCCTGTGCTCCGCAACGGGAGAGGCCACAACAGTGAGAGGCCCACGTACCGCGAAAAAAAAAAAAAAAAAAAAAAAAGAGTCATTGCAATTTCTTATAGATTTTCAAATGTCCTAATGCATGCTCTCCAGAGCTCTAAATTGCTCACTAAACACTTCAAAATATAGTTCTGGAAATAGCTATTAATGAAATAGGGCAAGTTCAACAGTTATCTCAGTACCTAGAATCCACCGTGTTATCACATGCTCACACTATAAACACTTGCATTTCAGAATATGATCATTCCACTTAGTTTTCAAAAGTCCATAGGTACAGTTTTCCTTACTACATTTGTTTCTGACAGGTAAAACCTTGAGATCTCAAGTAGCAGATTCCTAGAATGAAATAAAGCTTAACCAGCAATGCCCCTACTGTAATAATGTCAACCCATTCTAACACAGTATTAGAATTGCAGATACAGATGCAGTTTGCAGAGTGCTGCAGTACTGGATGTGCTGAAACTCAAAACTCCTGAGAATTACATAGCCTAGCAAAGAGAATATTTTTGCCTCAGATCCACGTGTTCAAAATAATATCTCCAATCAGCTCTAACCTATTATTGTGAAAGTATTCTGTTGTAAATGAGAAACAATAGTTGTTGTCTCCAGAGGACTAGAAACACAGCGACACGTGAAGTGTAGTGATCCTGATATCATTATCATATTTATTATTAATGGGTATTCATAAGACTAAGCTTTCCAGAGTCCACTTAAAATTTTTTTTTTACTTAGGGTAGCTCTTCTAGTATCATTTTTCAGGTCATCAAAGCTAGTTTTCAGAAATCTTCTATATCATTTCTAATCAATGATTCACAACTTTTCAGGGTAATTTGTGGGCTTCTGAGGCTGAGAATGTGAGTCTAAAAGGACTGGTAATGTCAGTGATTTGGGCACACAAAATCTTCCATTCTTGATTTGGTTACTCCCTCCACATTCTAATTTCTACATGAATAATAGCAGTATTTGAAGGTAAAGTAGAAGAAAATTAATTCAGCAAGTAGGATTCTTTCAGAATCTTGTGACAAGCCTTTAAAAATTCACCACATTTACAAAAACAGAGTTAACCATTACTCTGTTGATTTATGTTAATACCTTCCTGTAATGGTCTGAATTCACATGCTTTGCAAAATGACCAATTTGCCAACATAATTACGATTTTCCTACATTCATAAGAAACAATTTGCACTTATTTTAACATACTGATATATACACTTACCAGAAACAACAAGCCAATCCTTTAAAATACTTTCAAAGCTGTATTTTACTTAACTCTGACTCAATGTTCTTGAGCGAAATAATACAAACCTAATGTGGTTTAACAGTCCATTGCGTATGATTTTCTTTGGGGTTTTGGCAGATAATATGATAGATTGAGTTTGAACTTTGATCATGCTTGGGCTATGGAAAGTCTGTGAGACCTTTTGAGGACAAGACAGGTAGATTTATCATGAGTGATATTAGCACAGGTTATTGTGAGTAGATTAAGTTTGTAATACACAGGAAAATTAAGGGGCCAACTTCGCTGATTAATATGTGGCATTAGCTGGAACAGTGAAGTCATATTAGAGTTTCCTTTAGTCAAGAATAGAGTAATTGATTTGTGGACAATTCAAGGATTAAAACTAAATATGTTTGATTCATTTAAGTCCAAGTAAAGGTTACTATTGTTAGCAATCATAAAGTACTCCCAAAAGAGAAAAAACAAAAATGAAAAGTATTACCAAATATTGGAAGCTTTCAGCACAAGCTAGGACAGAAAATTTGGTGGTTAGGAGAGCTAAACTAAATCATCTATTCTTTATGAGTTTCTTGATATAAAATGTACTCCCTAATGTTGAGAAGCAACAATTTAACACTAGTTCACTTTTTGTTTTATTTCTTATCCCATTTATTTATTTATTTATTTATATTTTTAATTTTTTTTTGCGGTACGCGGGCCTCTCACTGCTGTGGCCTCTCCCGCTGCGGAGCACAGGTTCCAGATGCAGGCCCAGCGGCCATGGCTCACGGGCCCAGCCGCTCCACGGCATGTGGGATCCTCCCGGACCAGGGCATGAACCCGCGTCCCCTGCATCGGCAGGTGGACCCCCAACCACTGCGCCACCAGGGAATTAAAATAAGATAAATGCAAAAAGGTAAATGCCTTGATAATTATGAATTATATCTGTGCTGGATTCAATACTTTTTAAAAGTAAGAACATGGCACATAATCAGTTGGATGAAATTTCATTTTAGTGGGAGAGTCAAAACTTACATCATTTGAAAGAACTACATGTATATAGACTATAAATCTACATTACTTGATAAGTAAGTAGAAAAGACTTCCTATGTCAATGGGAAATCATTTGCTTTTATTTCAGTGCTCTTAAGAGCCATAATAAGACAAAGTTCTTATAAGGCTGCATTTTCCTTGCTAGGAGAAAGAAACCAATGTAAACATAAAACTACTATACTCATTGGGAAAGATGAAGAAAAATAAAGAAATTACAACAGTAACTTTCACAGAGATAGTTTTGCAGCCCAATATTAATATAATTCATTCTTCAAAAATGAGTCATTGCAGGCTTCCCTGGTGGCGCAGTGGTTGAGAGTCCGCCTGCCGATGCAGGGAACACGGGTTCGTGCCCCGGACCGGGAAGATCCCACATGCTGCGCAGCGGCTAGGCCCGTGAGCCATGGCCGCTGAGCCTGCGCGTCTGGAGCCTGTGCTCCGCAACGGGAGAGGCCACAACAGTGAGAGGCCCACGTACCGCAAAAAAAAAAAAAAAAAAAAAAAAAGAGTCATTGCAATTTCTTATAGATTTTCAAATGTCCTAATGCATGCTCTCCAGAGCTCTAAATTGCTCACTAAACACTTCAAAATATAGTTCTGGAAATAGCTATTAATGAAATAGGGCAAGTTCAACAGTTATCTCAGTACCTAGAATCCACCGTGTTATCACATGCTCACACTATAAACACTTGCATTTCAGAATATGATCATTCCACTTAGTTTTCAAAAGTCCATAGGTACAGTTTTCCTTACTACATTTGTTTCTGACAGGTAAAACCTTGAGATCTCAAGTAGCAGATTCCTAGAATGAAATAAAGCTTAACCAGCAATGCCCCTACTGTAATAATGTCAACCCATTCTAACACAGTATTAGAATTGCAGATACAGATGCAGTTTGCAGAGTGCTGCAGTACTGGATGTGCTGAAACTCAAAACTCCTGAGAATTACATAGCCTAGCAAAGAGAATATTTTTGCCTCAGATCCACGTGTTCAAAATAATATCTCCAATCAGCTCTAACCTATTATTGTGAAAGTATTCTGTTGTAAATGAGAAACAATAGTTGTTGTCTCCAGAGGACTAGAAACACAGCGACACGTGAAGTGTAGTGATCCTGATATCATTATCATATTTATTATTAATGGGTATTCATAAGACTAAGCTTTCCAGAGTCCACTTAAAATTTTTTTTTTACTTAGGGTAGCTCTTCTAGTATCATTTTTCAGGTCATCAAAGCTAGTTTTCAGAAATCTTCTATATCATTTCTAATCAATGATTCACAACTTTTCAGGGTAATTTGTGGGCTTCTGAGGCTGAGAATGTGAGTCTAAAAGGACTGGTAATGTCAGTGATTTGGGCACACAAAATCTTCCATTCTTGATTTGGTTACTCCCTCCACATTCTAATTTCTACATGAATAATAGCAGTATTTGAAGGTAAAGTAGAAGAAAATTAATTCAGCAAGTAGGATTCTTTCAGAATCTTGTGACAAGCCTTTAAAAATTCACCACATTTACAAAAACAGAGTTAACCATTACTCTGTTGATTTATGTTAATACCTTCCTGTAATGGTCTGAATTCACATGCTTTGCAAAATGACCAATTTGCCAACATAATTACGATTTTCCTACATTCATAAGAAACAATTTGCACTTATTTTAACATACTGATATATACACTTACCAGAAACAACAAGCCAATCCTTTAAAATACTTTCAAAGCTGTATTTTACTTAACTCTGACTCAATGTTCTTGAGCGAAATAATACAAACCTAATGTGGTTTAACAGTCCATTGGGTATGATTTTCTTTGGGGTTTTGGCAGATAATATGATAGATTGAGTTTGAACTTTGATCATGCTTGGGCTATGGAAAGTCTGTGAGACCTTTTGAGGACAAGACAGGTAGATTTATCATGAGTGATATTAGCACAGGTTATTGTGAGTAGATTAAGTTTGTAATACACAGGAAAATTAAGGGGCCAACTTCGCTGATTAATATGTGGCATTAGCTGGAACAGTGAAGTCATATTAGAGTTTCCTTTAGTCAAGAATAGAGTAATTGATTTGTGGACAATTCAAGGATTAAAACTAAATATGTTTGATTCATTTAAGTCCAAGTAAAGGTTACTATTGTTAGCAATCATAAAGTACTCCCAAAAGAGAAAAAACAAAAATGAAAAGTATTACCAAATATTGGAAGCTTTCAGCACAAGCTAGGACAGAAAATTTGGTGGTTAGGAGAGCTAAACTAAATCATCTATTCTTTATGAGTTTCTTGATATAAAATGTACTCCCTAATGTTGAGAAGCAACAATTTAACACTAGTTCACTTTTTGTTTTATTTCTTATCCCATTTATTTATTTATTTATTTATATTTTTAATTTTTTTTTGCGGTACGCGGGCCTCTCACTGCTGTGGCCTCTCCCGCTGCGGAGCACAGGTTCCAGATGCAGGCCCAGCGGCCATGGCTCACGGGCCCAGCCGCTCCACGGCATGTGGGATCCTCCCGGACCAGGGCATGAACCCGCGTCCCCTGCATCGGCAGGTGGACCCCCAACCACTGCGCCACCAGGGAAGCCCCCCATTTATTTGTGATTGGATGTTCACAAACTAATACTTCCAAGGGCCACATAGAGTAGTTTTGCCTGTGTAAAGGGGGATTTATGTGATTTCTGTTTTTTTATTTGGCGCTCTTGGCATTGACATTCCTGCTTTCTCAGAACAAAAAAGAAAAACTACTTTAATGTTAAATTGACTGATAGCCTATTCTGATTCCCTGAGATTACTCTAATGAAAAAATACTCCAAATTAAGAAATAGAAGCTATAGAATATAAAATTTATAAAAGCTATCTGCCTTTATAGGACCATATCAGCCATTAAATAACCATACAATGTTGGCTTGTATCAACTGCTATAGATACTACAACAAATAGTTAAATAAGGGGGCAAGAAAATTCACACAGCTGGACTAAAGATGACTCAATTTTTGTACCCTGGGCCATAAAAGTCAATTTCCAAGATGCGGTATCACTTATGCAATGATGATATTTCATTATGTTTCAGAAAGAATTTTTAGCATACATAATTTAGTAATACAAATATTAATACATATATTTTCAATTTTATCCTCTAAATGGATTAAAATGTCCTCTGAGGCAACTCGTACAAGTTTAGGATATTTTTATGTGATTTTTAAAAAAGAAAAATAACACCACAATAGAATTTACCATATTCTTAATTGTTTTACTTCTTTTCTGAATAAAGAGTCTGTTTTAGATTTAGTTCCATTGTTGAAATAAAATTATAAAGCTAGTTGTGGCATAATGGGGCAAATGTTGTAATGGGAAAAACAGTTACTCTGCAGACAGACAAACCTTATTTAATTCTGGGCTCTGCCACTTAACTATGTGACTGACATTGGGCAAGGTGCTTAAAATCTTTGAAGTCGCCTATAAACTAAGAAAATACCTACCTTACCAACTGGTAGTGTTAAATAAGAACTGTACAATGCTTGGTACGTAAGTGTTCAAATATATATTTTTTCTTTTCCCAACCACAAAGTGAAAATGAGATCCTGGAGTAATGACTATTTTTATCTCTTATATTATAAAAAACGGCTTTTGTAATTTTTGACATGGTACTTTTTTTTAAAACAGCTTTAATTGAGATATAATTCCCATACCGTACAATTCACCCATCTAAAGTATACAACGTAATGGCTTTTAGTATATTCACAGAGCTGTGCATCCATCACCACAATCAATTTTATTCACCACAATCAATTTTATATTTTCATTGCCCCCAAAAAGAAGCCCCCCTCCTCTTAGTCATCACCCTCCAATTATCCCATCCTGTCCAGACCTAGACAATCACTAATGTCCTTTCAGTCCCTATAGGCTTTCTTATTCTAGACATTTTATGTAAATGGAATCATGCAATATGTGGTCCTTTGTGACTGACTTCTTTCCTTAACATGATGTTTTCAAGGTTCATCCATGTTGGAGCATGTGTTAGTACTTCATTCCTTTCTATTGCTGACTATTATTCCATTGTATGTATATACTGCATTTTAAAAATCATTCTTCAGTTGATGGGCGTTTGGGCTGTTTCCACTTTTTGGTTATTAGGAATAATGCTACTATGAACACTAGTGGACAAGTTTTTGTAGGGACGTGTTTTTCATTCCTCTTGGGTATGTGCCTACAGGTAGAAATCCTGCATCATATGGCAACTCTTTGTTTAACGACTTGAGGAATTTCTAGACTGTTCTCCAAAGCACCTGCAACGTTTTACATTCCTACCAGAAGGTTATAAGGGTTCCAGTTTCTCAACATCCTCACCAACACTTGTTATTATCTTTTAATTTTTTAAATTATAGCCCTCCTAGTGTATTTGAAAATGGTATCTCATTGTAGTTTTTCTAAATTAATTAATTAATTTATTTATTTTTGGCTGCATTGGGTCTTCGTTGCTGCGCGCGGGCTTTCTCTAGTTGTGGTGAGCGGGGGCTACCCTCCGTTGAGGTGCGTGGACTTCTCATTGCAGTGGCTTCTCTTGTTGCAGGGCACGGGCTCTAGGCGCACGGGCTTCAGTTGTTGTGGCTTGCAGTGTCTAGAGCGCAGGCTCAGTAGTTGTGGTGCACGGGCTTAGCTGCCCCACGGCATGTGGGATCTTTCCAGACCAGGGATCGAACCCATGTCCCCTGCATTGGCAGGCAGATTCTTAACCACTGTGCCACCAGGGAAGTCCTCACAGTAGTTTGGACTTGCTTTTCCCAATGGCTCACGATGCTGAGCATCTTTTCATGTGCCTATTGGCCACTTGCCTTTCTTCTTTGAAGGAATGTCTGTCTATTCAGATTCTTTGACCATTTTTAATTGGATTGTCCTTCATTATTGAACTGTAATAGTTCTTTATATATTCTAGATACAAGTGCATTATCAGATATTTGGGCCCTTTTCCCCCATTATTTTCCTATTTTTCTCCTCCTCAGCATCCCCCACCCGACTTAGTACAACACTCTTCACAGTTTTCATACTTACCAAGTCTTTTTAGAAATTTAGGCAAAAATTTTTCCCATCCTAAGTAGTCCATATTCATTTAAATGACAAGCAATCTCTGAATAAGTTTATAATGCAAGGTTTCTTTGTCATTGCAGTTCCCCTTTCCATGCTGCATAAACAGCATGCATATTTTTATAAATTGCAGTATAGTTGATTTACAATGTTGTGTTAGTTTCAGGTGTATAGCAAAATGATTCAGTTTTACACATACATACATATATACATATGTATATATTCGAGTTATATATATATTCTTATTCAGATTCTTTTCCTTTATAGGTTATTACAAGATTTTGAATATAGTTCCCTGTGCTATACAGTAGGTCCTTGTTGTTTATCTATTTTATATATAGCAATATGCATATGTTAATCCCAAACTCCTAATTTGTCCGTCCACCCTTTCCCCTTTGGTAACAATAAGTTTACTTTCTACATCTGTGAGATAGAACATGCAACTATTTAAGTGATGTTGTCTCAAGGATAATAAAAATTGTCATTGACTTAACTTCTTCAAACCTAAGACACATACCAATTGTAAGAAGCACAATTATCTTATCCCCCGATACATTGTGTTGATTTTCTATAACTGAGGGCATTCTCTTGCATAACTGCAATACAACCACGAAATTGGGAAATTAACATTGATACATTATTACCTTCTAATTCTTAGATCTCATTCAAGTTTTGCCAGGTATCCCCAAAATGTCCTTTATTGTAAAATTATCCGGTTCAAATCATGCATTGCGTTAAAATTATTGTTTCTCTTTTAGTTTTCTTAGTGGATCAGCCTTTCCTTGACTTTCACTACCCTGGTATTTGTAGAATGTCTCTCAATTTGAGTTTGTATGATGTTAATCATAATGTTTCAAGGTTAGATTCAGCATATGCATCTTCTGTGAGACTATCACAGAGATGATGCTGTGTTATTACTCCATTCTGTCAAGTGGCACATGATTTAGATTTGTCCCATTACTAATATTATCTACATTAATCACACAATCAAGGTGGTGAATGACAGATTTTTGCACTGAAAAGTTCCTCTTTTTTGCTTTCTTTAAGTAGTATTTTATGAGGAACTACAATGAGACTATGTAAATATTCCATTCTTCATCAAATTTTCAATTTATTCATTTATTTACTTATATTAGCATGGACTAATATTAGTATATTATTAAGGGTTTTTATTTTATTCAATGAGTTATAATCTATTACTATCATTATTTATTTTGATGCCTGACTCTTCCTAGATTTGGCAAGTGGGAGTCCCTTCAGGCTGGCTCTTATGTCCTTTTGACTGGCCCCCTTCATTCTTTGAAGATTTCCTTACTTTCTGGCACCCCAAAATGTTCCAAACATATTCTGTACTTACATACCCCAACTTGGAATCAGCTGTTTCTCCAAGTGGCTGGTTCCTATAAATGGAAAATAATATTTAGAGGCCAAGTTCTGCATGTTAGGTGTTCTCATTATTATTGGGGTGTTGCTGACCTCAGGAACTCTCTGTAGGGTACATATGCAGGTATACACACACACCTAAACTTATTTCTATATTTATCTCTACATTCTGAAAACCACAAATTTTCACTGATACTTCTAATTCCAATCCAACACCACAGGGTTCATTCTAGTTTTCCCCCTTTCCGTATTTGTAACTCCCTTTTCCCCACAGTGAAAAATCTGGCTTCCAGTATTATTAATGTATTTATTTCCTCAATTTCCCAGTATGCAATCAGTTTCCCAACTCCACTGCCAACTCCTCCCCTGCACTGATATCCTCTTTCCCTACTTGTGCTCTGACACCCCTTATAGAACACCACTCCATATGAACACTCTCCTCACCCTACTCAGGTTCTGACTCCCCATGCCTAGCTAGCCCCTAACCCACCCCTGTATAGATTCCTTTCTCGGGCCTGTTGAACTTCAAAATCCTGCACTGTGCCCCCAACCCATGCCCTCAATGCACAGATACCCTTGGTATCTGGGCTCCAAACCCCCACAAGAGGCCAAAACTCTGTATGGATACTCTCCTCCCCTGCTAGTCTCTGACACTCCAAGAAGGACCACTCTCATGATGGGATGCTCTCCTCACCCCATTCAGGCTCTGACAGGCTTGCCAACCAGCCCTCTACACAGAAGTCCTCTTCACCCTGCTTGGCCCACAGTGGCTCCCCCAGCCTTCTTTTGCCACAGCTGGTATAAACCTTGCTCTACCTACCGGATGGCTTCAGGACTAGCACAGAGTATGCATTAATAGTTCCCCCTTTTACGCTCAGAAGTGTTCTTGGTGAACAATGAACTACATGTATAAGTCAACATACAACATAAGACTCTACGTATAATCAACTTATGTACAAGTCAACCTGGGAAAGCTTTTTTGGAGCAGTGTTTTTAGATGTCCTGAGGGCAAAATTTTGTCTCTGCCTCTCCTAGTTATAAAGAATACTGATAGTTCACTTAACATTGCTACTATATGCTTTAGTTATGATAGTAAAAAGAATCATACAAACCTAAATTTCTCTCAGTAGAGCACTGATTAAATAAATCATAGTATATACATATGGAGGAATACGGAGTTGTTAAAAAAGAAATGAGGTTGATCTATAATACTGACATTGAAAAATACCTAAAATGCATATATTGTTAAGCAGAAAAATCAAGGTACAAACCAGTTTTATAGCATGATCTCAGAAATTTTTTTGCCCACATATGTATGTGTAGAGACAGAGGCATGGAAGGACATATGCTGCTATATTAAGATAGGTTATTTCTGAGAGGCTGCTATTCTTGGTAATTTTTACTTTTGATTTTATACAATTCTGTACCATGAAATTTTATACAAAAATCATGGATTTCTTCTATAGTCAGGAGAAAATGATAGAAATACTCTTTTAAAATAAATTTCGGCAATTTGAAAGGATTTAATATGGGTATCATCTCTCCTAAGCTCCTCAGTATGACATATGCTACTCGTGGGGAAGGTGTTAATGTGTGTTGGGGCAGGGGAGATGGGAGGCAGAAAAAAAAAGGAGAAAGAAAAAAGTTCACAACTTGGTTTTCCTTGAGATATTCTTAGGTGCTTTTGTTTTTCCTTATAGTAAGAGACTTGCCTGCTCAGCTTGGTATCCTCACAGTAAATTTAAAACATAAATCTTAGCAAAAGGAAAACGTTGACCCTTAAGGAAGGGGCTTGGGTTGTAAGAAATGGTATAGCTTTTGCCTGCTCAAAGTAATGTTAGTATGTGAAGGACATAATTTTATATTTTAGTCCAAATTAATTTTACTCTAAAAACAATTAAACAGTATTGCTCTCATTGATACAGCCTTAAACGTATTTTATGGATATCTTTTAGAAAAAAAACACTTGAAATGGGGACATGCCTATTTCTGGGAAGTAGCTATGTGCATAAAACGGGCTATGACTGGTGATAGCTCTTTTTTTCTGCCCTATTCCCCTAGGATTTACACACTTTATATTTTCCATTTCACTGGCTGGCGGATTCTTAACCACTGTGCCACCAGGGAAGTCCTATATTTTCCATTTCAATTTAAGATTGCATTATTTTAAAAAAAGTTACAAGCACACACATACCACATCCACACTTTGCCTTATTCCAAAAAAGATTTGTGGCAGTAGTGCCCGCCTGGTCAAGTTCAGCTTTTCTGATTGGTCTTTCTTCCAAATATATACACCTGCCATCAACACTTCTTTAGTAAGTACTTCCTTAATGAGATTAACAGTAATCTATTTTGGTGTCACTTTTTGTTATACCATAAGTTTTCCTCTCATTATAAAAATGAATAATGTACATTTTAGAAAACCTTGAAAACACAGTAACATGATGAAGAAGAAAAAAAATCACCTGTTAATTCCACCATTTATAAGACAGCACTGTTAATATTTGTTTGTATTCTGTTCCATTAATTTTTTTCTATGCCTTTTTTCATTTGATTGAAATGATAAATTGTTCCATTTTTCCTTTTATACTTAACCTTGTAAGACAGCATTTTCCATATTTTTTTTACAAAACTCTCCATAAATATAATTCTTCATGACTGTATAGGATTCTGCCATATGATGTAACACAGTTTACTTAAGCTTTTCTGCTTTTTCCTATTGTAAATCATGCTATAATAAATATCTTTGCATATAAAACTTTTTAAAAATTTAGGCTTTTTTGTTAGAATCACTTTCTAGAAGTTGGGTGAAGATGAACATGTTCAAGGTTCTTGATACATATTGCAAAATTGCTTTTCAGAAAGGTTATACTGCTTTATTTATCCAATAGCACTGCATATCAGGTCACATTTTATCATGATCCTGCTTAGCGGTAACTTTAAGATGCATATTAAGTAATGCTACTATCTTGCTTACATAATCAATGCCTTAAACTATTATTATGTGGAGGAATTAATATGCAAGTAATATAAGGCAATGTACAGAATGAGAAACATTAATTTTTATTTGTCAAAATAATGGCATTATTAATACACAGCAGTATACCTTTATTATTGGCAGTGAGTTAAGAGTAAAAAATCATTTAAAGAAAAAATATGTATAGTTTTTAATATATATGTAATAGTCAAGATTGTGAAATAACTCATATCCATAACATTAGTGGAGAAAAAAATTTTTTTTCTTACTCTGGTTTCACACTGGCTATTTAAATAAATGAAGTTTAAAGTTAATGACTTAACAAAACAAAAATATAGTTGAAATCAACCAACATGAAAGAAATATACACAGGTAAATATTTTATATAACTATTGTGTTTGAAGGGGTTTTACGTAAATTTGAATTTATTGGATTCATTCTCCTCCTGTTTCTCTTACCCGCCTGCCCTCTGCTGGATTTCCCAAACTTATTGACGTATTAAGCAATCTTACTCAGTGTGTTTAATAAAATTACATTTGTAGAATAAGTTAAGGGAAATGTGTACTAATGCTTCCTATATTTTGTTTATATGTTACTGAAGTAAATGATTGATAATAGGTTTTACATTTTAAGTATTCATAAAGTGAGAATTTTAGTTGGATATTTGGAAGTTTCAGTCCCACCATTTATGAAAACATGAGATAGAAATGCTGTTAATGTAGGTAATGTCAGAGCCTTTCAAAAACTTTCAGGATTGAGAAGCTGGGTGGGGCAGGACGGACAATGAGGAAATATCCAATTTGATAGTAAATTCACAAAGTAAAAAAGTGTAGAATAATTTACTCTGTTTGATTAAAATTATAATGCTACTCCATTAAAAATATTGATTTAAATATGATATTCAGAGAATATGAATTTACTTGATAATAAAATTAGTATTTATATAGCACTTATTATTTACCACACACTAAGTACTTTATATATATTAACTCATGTAGTCATCACAGCAACCTATGAGATATATACTATTAGTCTCCATTTTACAGTTGAGGAAATGAAGGCATGGCGAGGTTAAGTAACTTCACCAAGTTTACCAGCTAGTAAGTGAGGCAGCTGGTATCCTAACCCAGGCTGTTTGGCTCCATGTTCTCTTCCTAACCACTGTGCTTGACTGTCTCATCTCAATATTACTTCTTGTAAAATCTTTGAATTATAGACTTACTGTTATCCTGACCTTAGAAATAACAAATCAAAACTCAGAGTTGTTAGGTGAATTTCCTAAAGCACCAGAATTACAAATGCTAATTGAATCCCCTAAAAAGATACAAAGATTAAAGACCCATCTGTCTTTTTTAGAAGGCTAGTTGCCATAAAGGAAGATAATTTTGTAATTCCTAAGGGCTCTAAATGTCCCTCCATTAATTGAGTTTTGTGACAGAAATGAATTATTTGACATCCTGAAGCATCTTCTGCGCTAATTTTAATAGCTGTAGTGACACAATTCTATCTTAAATTTTGTTAATTGACAAAAAAAGATATGGAGTTGTATGCATATTTTGCTGATAGAAAATCATGGAAGGGAGTGTTAATTAAACAGAAATCTTATGTGGTCACTCAAATTTAAAAGGAAAAAATAATTGGCTTCTCATTTCCAGAATTACCTGGTGAATCCGCAGAACAGTCAGCCGCTGTTCCTGTCACAATCTCATACTTGCCCCAAGAATATTCTGGAGTGGGAAAAAATGCCAAATGGTCAAATCTCAAGTAATTGTTCCTCTCTTAATGACCTAAAAATTGAGGTAACAGAAGTACTACTTTAAAACTGTAGGTTTAAAATGTGGTTGGGATCTAGAAGTTAGGCAAAAGCAATAGTCAGTTAAAATAATGGGGTATTTATTGTGTGGCAGGTGCAATAGGGAGGTCAGAAATTAACGCTGGTGCTTTGGATGTGAGAGTCAGAAATGTTGGAATGTGAGAATCACAAACAAGATTGGATATCAAAAGTCTTGCGACATGGAAATGAAAGTTAAAATATAGGAATCAAAATCTTTAGGAATTAGGAGCACAAAATGGCAGGACGAAGGTATCAAAGATTTTAAAGTTTAGGAGTGGATGAGCTATGAAAATCAAGGGTAAAGAATGGAAGATGCAAATAGCCTGGTCATAATGAATTAGCTTATGCTGGATTAGACCTCCCACTGAAAATAATTATAAAAACAGGACAAATAAATATAAATATACATACATATTTAACAGCTATAAAGAAATAAATATGTATTTAACAATAATTTAACATATATTAACAACATATCACACAACAAATATATAAGTATATATATATATATATATATATATATATAAAACAACTGCTTGAAGGTACTAGAGAAAAACCAACAAAAGCAGGACTTAATTGGCTTCAATCCTTGAGAGCATGAAAGCACTAAGGGCAAGATCCACATTTACTTCAGCTTTTCCCATCCCTTCCCCTCCCACCCCAAAAGCATTTTCCAGTTGGCACAAGGAGTAACAGAGCTAAATAGACAGCAGCGATCTCAATAGGCCAGGAGCAGACATGGGAGTCTGGGAACAAAAGCAGCTGAGATTCCAGGGACAAAATCCTAGAGAGGAGCAAACTGCAGAGATGTGAGCCCCAAAATCTGTGTACAGATATCCCTCAAATCATCAGTCAATTCTTAAGATGTATACCTGCAGGGAGAGACTACAGAAACTCAGCAGAAGAAACTCAGCAGAAGAGCAGCATCTAAAGAGTCGAACAGCAATTTCAGCAGCTGCACAGTGATGGGGAGACAGGGATTAAGAGTTCAAGCCTACAGGGTGAAGGTGTCTTAGTAAACATCCCAGGCTTTTAGTTGTAAGATCTATTGAGGACCATGACCTAGGAATAAGGGTAAAACAGAAATAAACCTGAATTTAAAAGCCTAAAGCCAAGTCTTATAGGATTGAAGTGATCCTCTGGTATTCTACCTGCCTACTACAATAAAAATTTTTTAAAAACCTTCTTTGGAGAAAGCTGATATCATCCAGAACCTCTACAGTTTTTCTTCCACACTGTCTGACATTCAATAAGAAATTATTGAGGCACACTTGAAAAAAATAAGACCAAATACTAAAAGCCAGGAGGACTCACAGCTGATTCAGATATTGGAGTTATGAGTCACAGGCTTTACATAATGTAATTAAAATGTTCAAGAAAATAGAGGAATGATAAAGAATTTCACCAGAGCCTTGGAATCTATTCAAAGAATGGAAAGGAAGGAGTCAAATGAAAATTCTGGAACTGAAAATATTATAACTAAAATTAAGAATTCAACAGAGGGGTTGTATACCAGCTCAGACACAGCAGAATAGAGTTTCAACTGACTTGGGTGAAAGGTCAGTAAAAAATATGTGGATTAAAGCATGACAAGAAAAAAAGACAAAATATACAGAAAAGAGTATGAGACATATGGAAAACTCTAAAAGGTTTAACACACATGTACTTGGGGTTTCAGAAGGAGAAGAGAGAGAGAAAGGGACAGAAACAGTATTTAAAGAAATACTGACTGGGAATTTTCAGACATTGATTAAAAAAAACATCAGATCTCATATTTAAGAAGCTTTATGAACCCCAAGCAGGAACACACACACACACACACACACACACACACGAGTTATATCACACTCAAACTGCTAAAGACCAAAAGAAAGAGAAAAATTTTAAAGCAGCCAGGGGTGGGAGAAGGAGACATATTACCTTCAGAGGAGCAGCAATCAGACTGATGGCTAATTTCTGAACAGAAACAATGGTAACCAGAAATCAAGAGAAAGGCATTTTTTAAATGCTGAAAAAAAAATTAAAAAGCCAAAATAGAATTCTATACCTAACAAAACTATCCTTTAAAAATGTAAGTGAAATAAAGACGTTTTCATGTTAACAAAAGCTGAGAGAATCTGCCACTAGTAAACATGAATTATAAGAGGTATTAAAGGAATTTTTCACACTAAAGTACGATGACCCCAACTGGAAGTGTCAAACTTCAAGAGGAACTCCTTCAGAAAGGAGTCACTTTGACCTACTTCTCCTCAAATAAATTCTCATTCCAATGGAATCATTCAGTGTAAAATATAAGTTCATGTTCAATGAAATCTAGACAAGAAGTGAACTAGAATTTTATAACTTAACAATATGTAATAGATACTGTCAGTTTAATTTTAACCAAAATAAAGTTTTTTAAAAAGTTAAAGCTGGGTTCTGGGAGTCAGGGATCACGGACAGCGGCTGGCATGTAGGAGTCAAAGGTTATGGCTGATCTGTCATTGGCAAGTGGGTGTTAGGGGACAGGAAAAGATGTGGAGATAGGGGAGTTAGAAGGCGTAGGCAATAGCTATACTCTAGGGGTTAGAGGTCAAGACAGTCTGTGGGAGATGTAAGGTCAGGGGTCATGGCTGACAGTTGGGAGGTGGTGGTTGTTGCCTCAAGGGCCGGAGGTCTGAAGTCATGACTCACCTGAGGTAGTTGAAGCTTGAGAACGGGGAGGGGTGGTGGGGGTGGTGGCGGTCGAGATTCCTGGGCCCCGGCCCCGCCCCTCTCGGGCCCGCCCCGCGCGCACCGCCTCCGTCACCCCGTCCCGCCCCGTCAGCCCCGCCCAGTCCGGAGCTTCGAACTCTACGGCAGCTCGGCCGAGGCGACGAGCAAGCTACCGAGTGGCGCAGGGACCCAGCGGGCTGCTGGGGCTTCTGCGGCGCCCGCCTACGCTCCCTCCCCTCGGGCGCTCGGGGCGCCGACTGGCGCCGCCTCCCGGGAAGATGGCGCTGCACTTTCAGGTCAGTGCGCTTTGCGCCGCGGCTTCTCGCTCCGCCGGTCAGCCGCCCCGGGAATCCGGCGGGACGCTGGAGTCTGGAGACTGAGGGCCGAGGCCGTTGGCGGAGGCCGCGGGGTCGCGGGCCGGTGCTTCGGAGCCCCAGCCCCCGTCCCCGGCCAGGGACCCACGCACTGGCTTGGGCTGCACACCCTGGGCCCGGGCCCGAAGAAGGGGCGGCCAGAGCTTGGGGTTGACGGGTGGAGAGGCAGGGGCCAGGCTGGAGCTCGCCCCTCGGGGGAGGTGCGGATGCTGAGGACCGGCCGCGTGGGAGCCCGCTCTCCTCGGTGCCGCCGCACGGCGCGCACGGAGGCTTCGGCGGCGCCTTAGCAGGTGGGAGCCCGGCCGGACCAGTCTTCCCGCCGCGTCGTGGGCCGCGGTTCCATCGTCTGCCTCCACACAGTTCGTACGGAGCTCGAGAAGGGGGCCTGGGTCCGCCGATGGAGGGCGCAGCAGTTGGACTTTAATTGGCCAGAGCGGGCAGGGGCTGTGTATATGGGGAGTTGCGAAGGAGGGCTCTGCAGCAGCTTCATTGGAGGAGGAAACGGGGGCAGGACGCGCGCTGGGAGCGCAGAGATGGTCTGGATGGGACGCGGGCTGGAGGAAGGCTCACGTATTCTCGGGCACTCTAGCATATGCATCCAGTTATTCATACAACAAACATTTATAGAGCCTCCCCCCGCCCCCCACGTGTCTCAAGCACGGTGCAAAGTTCTGGGATAAAGGATTACATCATCTTACCATACTTGCCCTCATGGAATTCACGGATAATTATAGTGCATGTGAAAAATGATATGATAGAATTAATCACAGGATATCATGGGAACATTGAAAAGGGGCAGTCAACCGTGTGTGTGTGTGTGTGTGTGTGTGTGTGTGTGTGTGTGTGTGTGTTGGGAAGGAGTGAGGCAGAGCTGCTGTGCTTCTCAGGCAAGCTTTTTTTAGCTTCTGTTCATCCACTGATTTATTGTAGTTCCTACTTTGCTAGGCCCTTAAGATATAGCTCTAGCAAAACTTTATGATTTGTACACTCAGGAAACTTGCAGTCTAGTGGATACTGAAAGAATTGTAGCAGTTGGCCAGGTGAAGAGGAAGAGAAGGGTATAGAGGCAAAACGACAGTGTGAGCCAAGTCAAAGAATTGTGGAAGAACATGGCACACTTCAGGAAGTTCGGTTTGGCGCTGGAGCTTAAGGTTCATATAAAAGGGAAGGGAGCAGGGAAGCCTGTGGAGGCAGGAGATGACCTTGGAGAGGTAGGCAATCTCATAATACGGTGACAGTGTATCTAAGTGTCCCAACCCTTTGTAGATTTCTTTGGATCCCCTGTGACTACAGTGACTCATTACTTAATTATTGATTCTTCCAAAGGGTCTTTTCTTTTCAACCAGCCACACTCTTATCAGGTAATTGACAGCTCAGGAGGTAGTAAGCCTGACACATTACCTTTTGAGTCCTTGCCATTTCTAAGGGTCTCCAGGTCAGAATAATGTTATTTATTACCACTTTAGTAAATATGCCCTTTGGAAATCTTCACAGGAGGAATTTCACAGGGAGGACTTTGGGATTGTAAATAGGTAAACAGATGTTCATAATTCAGGTGTAAATCTTGAGGGCAATTAAAAACTGTGGTGGAAGTTTTGGGGACTTCCCTGGCAGTCCAGTGGTTAAGAATCTGCCTTCCAATGCAGGGGATGCGGGTTTGATCCCTGGTTAGGGAACGAAGATACCACATGCAACTAAGCCCGCGCACTGCATCAAAGACCCAGCGCAGCCAAAAAAAAAAAAAAACTGTGGTGGAAGTTTGGAACGGTTTCAGACTTGGAAAGATGATGCATAATAGTAAATTACCCAGTCTGGAAGATTTCTTCATACTTAGGTAGTGGTGGAAAAATTAGCTGCTAATGCCAAAACTACCCAAATTGGTTTCCTAGGAATGTATTTCACAGCAGTTCTGGGAAGCTTAAAATTGGAGTTGGACAAATGAAAGACCTGATGATTTGGGGGGCCAGAATTAAGCTTTGAACCTTCTCAGTTTGAATTGTTTTCAGCATATGGATCATATTGTTACCCAGTTAACTCAAGGAGCATTTATTACTAATGATAACTGGTACCTAGCATTTTGAATTTTCACGTGCTTGTAGATGTTCAGCCCTACAACTAGCTTGAGAGGTGTGCATATACAGTCGGCTTGCTGTATCCCTGAGTTTTGCATCTGTGGATTCAACCAACTGTAGATTGAAAATACTTTAAAAATTCCAGAAAGCTCCAAAAAACTTCCATTTGCTGCACACTGACAACTATTTGCATAGCATTTGCATTGAATTTACAGTTATTTATATAGCATTTACATTGTATTAGATATTATAAGTAATCTAGAGATGATTTAAAGTACTTGAGAAGATGTATAGAGGTTATAGGCAAATACTATGCCATTTTATATAAGGTACATGAACATCTTTGGGCTTTGGTATCTGCAGGGTGTCCTGGAGCCAATCCCCCTACTTATGTGCGTATGTACATTTTATCCCCGAAGACACTGAATCTTAGAACAATTGTGACTTGCCCAAGGCTACAGAATTAGAGTAGTCTTAATAACTCATGGTTCCACATTCTTTCATACCAATATCTTACTGTCATCTACCCAACAGGGTAGTTGGTGAAAAATTATGCCATTTTGATAAGTAAATAAGTGGCTTTATGTAAGGGGAAGTTAGGTCACTGCTTCACAGTCTTTTTCACATCATGGAGTACATAAAAAATGGTAATTGTGTGGTTCATTGACATAAACTGCTCATAACCAAAAGCCTGACTGGAGGACAAGGGGATCAGTGTCCCTGACATACTATAACCCATTCAAGGCACATGCATTCTGGTTAGGAAGCTATGGGTTAGGGTACTCTGTCCCAAAGGAAGAAATGGATCTGGATTATCTGAGAGGAAACAGTCCAGATTAGAGTGTAGGGGACAGAGTGAGGAAAGATATTTCTGGGACCAAGTAGGAGGTAGGCACTTTAGATTTAACAGAAGGACCTTGATGAGAATCAAGAGATAACATTAGGAAAAATTTAGGAGATGCAGTTGGTTGATCTTTTTAGCTTTCAGGATTATTCCAGAACCTGGGAGTATAGTCATGCTTAACAGCCAGCCAGGCATTCTGATATGATCAGGCATACCTGATATGATCTAGATGTGATTGTGAACTATTATAGTTGAATACGATGGTAACATGATGAAAAAGGGGTTTGGAAAAGATCATCCTGTATGGAGTTGAATGGGGGAAACCATAGACAAAAGACCAATGTAGTGTTTTATAATTAACTGAAGAGATTATTTACAATTTGTGTAAATCTGCTGTGTGCCAGGAGCTGGATTAAGCTTTCTCTCGTCTTTTCTGTCTTAATCTTCACAATTATTTTAGATGGTGGATATTACTACCTGCAGTTTCAAAAGTGAGGTTTAGAAAATTTAATTTGCTTGAGGTCACTTAGTAAGTAATTGGACAGGTTCCAAAGCTTCCACTCTGATTCCCAAAGAAGCCCCTAAAGAAATCCTGGGCACTGTAGGCCACAGTTGGAAAATACTCTTCTATTGGTCTACTGTCTATGAATATCATGTAGAGGTGTTGAGTCTGAGTCATTTTAAAAGAGTTGGTAGGGCTTTGTGATAAATTAGGTAGGTACGTGGAATTAGCCAAACCGCGAGGTTTGAGGGCACAGTTTGCAAGACTGTTCTCACTTCTGACACCACCTGCATATTTGGGGGTTTCCCAGTACCACTCTCAGGTTTGATAGTTTAACAGAAGAACTCACAGAATTCACTGAAAGCTATCATACTCAGTTTATAATCAGGAAAGTACGCAGATTAAAATTGATTAAAGAAGAGATACATAAGGCAGAATCTGGGAAGGTTCTCAAAGCTTTTGTTGTCCTCAGGACATGTTACTCTCCCAGCATATATGTGTGGCAGTAAGCACCAAGTATTGCAAACCAGTGAAGTGCACCT
Source organism: Physeter macrocephalus (assembly GCF_002837175.3). Lineage (NCBI taxonomy): Eukaryota > Metazoa > Chordata > Mammalia > Artiodactyla > Physeteridae > Physeter > Physeter macrocephalus. The sequence goes on from NC_041215.1 coordinate 2,534,074, forward strand.
GAGCTTTGAGTTCTGGAGTTTTTATTTGGGGCTTCTTTATGTAGTCATTGATTGACTGGTTGGTTGCCACATGATTGAGCTCAGTCTTTAGGTCAGATGATACTGAGCAATCTAACGTCCCCACCCTAAAACACACGGTTGGTCTTTGGTGTGGCCAGCCACCAATTTAGGACTATGGGGTGTGGTCTGCTACACACGGTGGGGGGGGGCGCCCCCCTCTGAACAAAAACATTCCTATCATAGACATAGATTACCTCCCAGAATCTGAGGGCAAAGGCCAGACTTTTTGTTTGGGCAAGGCCATACTCTTAACTATATAGGAGGGACTAAGGTGAAGGAAAGGTAAAAGATAACATCAAGATTGTAAGTCTAGTTTCTGGTCTATACCTCCGAAACCACTGAAAACAAAGGGACACTTGATGTGAAAATCTGTGGGAAATATGTTCAATTCAGTTCCTGACATTTTGGGGCTGTTTTCAACATCTTTCTGGATTTCCAAGAAGAAGAAGTTTGTAGATAAATATAAAAGTGGTGAATAGACAGTTGAAAGTGTGGACTAGGACATCACCTGCAGGTACATGATGACTAAAGTAAAGGGTGGTAAGATGGCAAGGTGCTGAGGAGACAACATGTGCTTGGGGCCCACAGATTTGTATGTGGCTCAGAATTGACCATTTACTCTTACCTTGAGCAACGTGTGTGTGTGTGTGTGTGTGTGTGTGTGTGTGTAGATATATATCTGTGTATATGTATGTATTTGATCTCTCAGCCTCAGTTCTTTTTTTTGTCTGTAAAATGGGTGTGCTAAAAATATGTACTTTACAGGAGTCTACTTTTTAGAATTGGTTTAAAAAATAGAAGATGGAAATACTTTTGTAAACCTATAAAGCACTAAAACAAATATGATCCAATTCATTGTAGAAGGAGGAGTTCTAAGAGGCCCAGAAATAAGCCCTCAGGTATGCTCGGGAAAAGGTAGTAAAGGGAGGAAAAAACGAAGAGTTTATGGAAAATGAGTAACTTTAAGATAAAGGCACTTTCTATTAATGGTAGTCAGGAAGCTTAATTCCAGAAGGCAGGAAAGATACAGGGAAGTAATTGAAAAGAGTTTAAATTTAATTGAGCTGGGATTTTTTTGTGGTTCATCGATTTATTGTTTTATTATTAGGGGACATTTTTCCCTAGGACAAAAAAACCTTCATTTTTTTCCAGCTTTCTTGAGGTATAATTGACAAATAATAAACTGCACATACTTAAAATGTCCTTTTGGATGAATTTTGACATAAGTATATTAACTGTGAAACCATCTCGGAAATCAAGATAATGACCATATCTATCACCCCCACAAAGTTTCCTTATGCTCCTTTGTAATCCCCCCTTGCTGCTTCCCTATCCTTTTCTCCCACTCTCTCCTCCCTCCCCAGCCTGAAACCACTGATCTGCTTTCTTTCACTATAGAACCATATAATATATACTCTTTTTGTCTTGCTTCTTTTACTAGGCATTTACCTGTTGATGGATACATGATGGGAATTACTGTGTAGAAAGAAGTCACATCATTTACTGGTTAATTGTATGTCAAGTGCAAAGCGCAGAAATGAGCCCAGAATAACTTGGAAGATATTTAGACTGTAGGCAGGATTATGTCATTGTCTCCTAGGCTGTGGAATTTGGGTGCTGTCTGTTTATGTTTGATACTTTATCGGTGGGAGTTAGGTGATATCCAATTCTACTTGTTTTACCTGTTATTTATTTATATGGGCTTCTTATGGTGATATGAAGCCATGTAGAAGCTTTAATAACTCAAGCCCGATTTGTCAACAAGTTGAGAAGGGATCCATTTCTCTGAGGCATTCTTATGTTAACCATATTCTCAGACATCAGTTTATAAAACTAAGATGCAGTTTATAAGTTCACTATGAAAAATAGTCTCTCTTTATAGACAGATTTTCTGGAAAATCAAATGCTAATCAGAAGATTGCTTGGTCAGCAGTCATCACAAGTTTAACTACTTGAAATGTTTAGATAATGCTTTTCCAACGGGGTAAGGATCTTTGTGTATGTATCCTTTTCTCTAAAAAGATTTATCAGTAGTATGCCAGGCATTTATTTAATTGTTATCATTACAGTGAAAGAATAACTTAATTTTTTCCACTTTGTTTCAGTCTTTCTTAAGAGAAAGTTCAAACCTTTACCTTTTTATCTTTCACTACCTTTCGGTGGTTAATAATTTGAAAGGCATTTGGGACATTGTTGTAAACAAATACTTTTAAATACACTTCAGACTTGTTCTCTGTTGGAGTTCACTAAATCAGCATAGCCAAAAGGACAAAATTCCAGAACTTTTTCAGAATCTTTCCAAATAGATTTACTTAGGTGCCACTGAATTGATTAATATTAATGTTTGTGTTAGTTTCTTGGGGCTGTTGTGACAAATTACCACAAACTGGGTGGGTTAAAACAATGAAAATTTATTCTTTTTTTTTTTTAGGAGCTATTATAGCTTTATATTTTTATTTTATTTTATTTATTATTTATTTTCTTTATTTTTGGGGGCTGCGTCAGGCCTTAGTTGCAGCATGCGGGATCTCATTGAAGCGTGCAGGCTTCTCTCTAGTTGTGGCGTGCAGGTTTTCTCTCTCTAGTTGCGGTGTGCAGGCTCCAGGGTGCGTGGGCTCTGTAGTTGTGGTGCTTGGGCTTAGTTGACCCGCAGCCTGTGGGATCTTAGTTCCCCGACCAGGGATCAAACCCGCGTCCCCTCCATTGAAAGGCAGATTCTTTACTACTGGACCACCAGGGAAGTCCCAGAAAACTTATTCTTTTGTACTTATGGAGGCCAGAGTCGGAAATTAATGTGCTGACAGGGTTGGTCTCTTCTTGGAGGCCTTGAGGGAGAAACTGTTCTATGCTTTGTCCCTCGTTTCTGATAGCTGCTTGCAGTCCATGGTCCATTGGCTTGTAGATGCATCACCCCAATCTTTGCCTCCTTTGTATGACCTTTTCTCTTGTGTCTCTGCATCTCAAATGTCCCTGTCTCTTATGAATCATTGGATTTAGAGCCCGCCCTAAATCCAGGATGATCTCATCCCTAGATCCTTAATTAAGGATTTGCAAAGACCCTATTTCCAAATAATTCAAAGGTACTGGTGGTTAGGACTTGGATATATCTTTTAGGAGGATACAAGTCCACCTATTACAATATTCTTAGTAGGTGATACTAATAATAAGCAGCCAACGTTTGTAGTGTGTAATGTGTGCCAGAAGTTATGTGGCCCTAACTCATTTAATCCTCCCAGCCGACCTTTTGTTTTTCAGCAGTTAGGTTTTCTCAGTATTTCTGGCTTCGTTCTTTTTTACACTCAAAAAGTCTGCTTCTTCAGAGACTCGTAGACCTAGATGAATGCATGACAGCAGGATCAGTTTATCGTTAAATTATTCTGGGTATTATCAGCTCTAAAATTTAGCCCTTCAGATTTATTAGATGAAGGAAAAGGTTTCTGAGGTGGATCATGAGTCATGAGAGGGAAAAAGGTAGCTCTTTTCATTTTTGTGTTTCTTACCCTTGGAGGAAATATGGGAATTCATATGTATTCATGAACCATAAATTTTCTATGCATTTTAATATGATGAACGGTATGTAGTAGCACTCCGAGGGCTTCTTGGGCCAATCTAGGTAGAGGAAATGTTTAAAATGTGGTTCATTTTTGTCGTCCTTTATCTTAATTTATCCTTTTGAAACCTTTCTTTTGTACTTTTATTTTCGCTCTAGCAAAAAATTCCCTAGTCTGAGATGTTGGGCTCTGAGCTGGATAGAGAAGTGGAAAATGCCATAAAGAAACTAAGGAGAGAGAAGTAAAAAGAATAAAGGGAGCTAGAGGAGGTTTCATTTCAGGGTTTCTTATGTATTCCTGTTAGGCAAAGGTATATGCATTTGACAGAATGTTTAGATTAGTGTAGTTGTAAGGCTGCCACATAAAAATTCAGGTCAGAAAGGATAAAAAATAGTATTTCTTTATGAATATCCCATTACCTTCATATGCCCACCTGACGTTGAAAGCTGTGCCAGTTTTTTCTGTCCTCTAAAGAATAATTCTCTAAGTTCAAACTGAAGTAGTTTTAGTAAGACACCTTTAACAAGAATTCTCTAAAGCTGAGAGGAATACTGAACTAATTTAGAATTTTTTTTCAGATTTTATCCACATGTCCTATATCTTCAGATTAGATTATATTTATAAACAGAATAAATTATTCTTTTTTATTTTTATTTTTTAAATTGACTTGTTTGTCCTCCCTATATATTTTTAATACAATTTTTAAAGATTACCCTTCACTTACAGTTACTATAAAATATTGACTATATATTCCCTGTGTTGTACAACATATCATTGTAGCCTATCTTACACCCAGTAAGTTGTACCTCCCACTCCCCCACCCCTATATTACCTCTCTCCACACCACAGGTAACAACTGGTTTGTTCTCTGTATCTGTGAGTCTGTTTCTTTTTTGTTATATTCACTAGTATGTTGTATTTTTTAGATTCCACATATAAGTGATATCATACAGTATTTGTCTTTCTCTGTATGACTTATTTCACTTAGCGTAATGCCCTCCGAGTCCATCCATGTTACTGCAAGTGGCAAAATTTCATTCTTTTTTATGGTTGAGGGATATTCCATTGTATATATATATATACCACATCTTCTTGATCCATTCATCTGTTGATGGACACTTAGGTTTCTTCCATATCTTGGCAATTGTAAATAATGCTGCTATGAACATTGGGGCACGTGTATCTTTTTGAATTAGTGTTTTTGGTGGGTTTTTTTTTTTGGATATATACCCAGGAGTGGAATTGCTGGGTCATATGGTAGTTCTCCTTTTAGTTTTTTGAGGAACCTCCATACTGTTTTCCACAGTGGCTGCACCACTTTACATTCCCACCAACAGTGTATGAGAGTTCCCTTTTCTCCACATCCTTGCCAACATTTGTTATTTGTGTTCTTTCTGATGATAGCCAGAATGAATTATTCTTTATGTCTGTAAAATAGGAGCCTACAAGATGATAGCTAGTTATTACACTGCTATAAGTAACATGGGGTCAAGTCATAGTTCCTGAGAATCATGCCATAGTTCACCTGCAGCACTATGAGTCATTAGTTCTGAAGACCCACATCAGCGTATATTTATATCTTTTCTTTTATATAGGTGGAACCATTGAAGTTCTTATAATCTGAAAAAGAATGTAAATTGGCATAATGTCTGCAACTTGCACATGATAATTCCCCTTACCCATCTCTTTAGCTTCTTTTGGCAACTCCTCCTGGCTGTCTGTCTACCAATCATACTGACCTTTTAATGCCTTGAAATGATTAAGCTCTATTCTGGCCTCTGGTAAATGCTGTTTCTTTGCCTGAACTGCTGTCTAGTCTTTTTCATATGGCTCACCCTTTCAGGTCAGCATAAATGTTACTATATACTTTAGGCCAGCCTTTTTAAACCCCTCGAATTAGATAAGTCCTCCTCTTTCTGTACTCTTACTTTTCCATCACAGAACTATCAATTTAAATAATTTAGAGGTAGGAGATTTGCCTTTTTTTTGTTCACCACCGTGACCCCTAGTAAGTAGTTGTTGCTCAATAAGCATTTATTGATTTGACGAATACACACATGATATTTGCATTCCTTGTTTCCTGTGATTAATATATTTACCTTATTTTTTTTCACTCAAGTAAAATGTTAATTTGTTTTTTTTTTCTTCTTCTTAAGAGTTTGGCTGAATTGGAAGTATTATGTACTCATCTCTACATAGGGACTGATCTTACACAAAGAATAGAGGCTGAGAAAGCACTCCTGGAACTTATTGACAGCCCAGAATGTCTCAGCAAGTGTCAACTTTTATTAGAACAAGGAACAGTAAGTATTTGATAACAGCAATTAACAATGAAAGATCTGTAGGTATATGTCAGTGTTAATGAATGCATGTAGGTTAGCAATGTAGGCTAACTGATAGGTATTACCATATGTCTTTTTACTGTAGTTTATTTCACTGTTGAAGAATTAGAAAGCCTGGAAAGAAAACTTAGGGAAGAGCCCAGGAGGTGAAAATAGGCATGAATCAAAATACATTCGTGATTCCTCTTGGCCCCTTTTTATGTCTTCTACCAGTGGCAAAAGTTACATTTTTAGAAAGTTGGAATTAAAAATCTAGGTGGGAGAGGCAGATTGTAATTAACTTTGAAATGTGAAGGAATGATTCAGAGGAGTGCTGATTACTTCTTGCCTGCCTCTCTTCTAGAGATTCATAGCCATTCATTCAACATCCTTTAGCAAGTATTTAAATGTAAAACCAGGCACTGTACTACCTACCTGCTTTATTTACAATCATTAAAGTAACTCATAGTTTAGTTGGGAAGGCATAGATGTATCACTATAAATAAAGAACTATGGAATGATATGGTAAGCATTACAGTAGGAGACTGTAGGATCTATAGAGCAGAGGTTGGCAAACTTTTTCTGTAAAGGGCCAGATTGTAAATATTTTAGACTTTGTGGGCCAAGAGGCAAAATCAAGGATGTTTTATAAATATGCCTATTAGAAGAGAGAAAACAAATTTCCACAAAGTTTTATTTATGAATTTTAAAATACAATAATTGAGTACAGTTTTTTTGTAGTATAAGTCTACTGATGAAAAGAATGGAATTATTCTTTTGGGGATGACATTTTGCTTAACTGGGGTTCAGAGTTAGTATTTCCTATCATTAGCATTGGTTACAAATGACCATATGTTAATACTGATCTGTAATGAGATTTTACAGATTTCATCTTTGGAAATGTCTCTTCACACAGATAGGTACTACCAAATATTGATATCAGCTGATGAGCATATGATTTTAATTAAGCATATTCATCACTTAGAAGGCATGTATAGAGTTCTATTAAAACTTCTCTTGATATTTGTCTTTTAGGATGTCATTACATTCTAGATTATTCACTTCCAATTGAAGGTTAGGTGGAGGCTCCTCAATTGCTCAGTTAAATGGATTTTGAAATATGGAAATTTCCTTTGCATTTGCAACAAGGTCTGAAAAAAAGTGCTGCTGGAACGTAGTTTGAGCTCAGAAAATATACTCAGCAATGGAGATCTTGCTACTTGTTTTAATATTTGATGTGTGGAAAATATATAAAGCAGCTTGATATTACTTGTGATTCAATCAATGTTAGTTGTGATTAGAGTAACTTTATTGCATTTTAAGTTTCACATTAGTACTGAGCACTGTTTGCCTTTTAGACAATTTTGTAACTTTAGGTTGAATTCATTAAGAGACATCAAGTTTGAAGCAAAACTAACTTCAAAAGCTATTTAATGTTCAACAATAGTGGATAAAAATGGTTCTTCTCATTCAGAAAAATTTCAGTCTCAGTCCTGAGCAAGAAAAAATTGCAGTAAAACTTTACCACTGCCAAGCTATTGAACTACTGTGTAGTAGAGCAAGTCAGAATTTTCAGCTTCTATTTCTGACAGAAATTTCCAAATCATGAAAGTGAATTGAAGTCCACTGTTTTTTTGTTTTGTTTTGTTTTTAGATTTTTTTTTTGATGTGGACCATTTTTAAAGTCTTTATTGAATTTGTTACAATATTGTTTCTGTTTTATGTTCTGGTTTTTTGGCCGCAAGGCATGTGGGATCTTAGCTCCCCGACCAGGGATCGAACCCGCACCCCCTGCATTGGAAGGCGAAGTCTTTTTTTTTTTTTTTAATTAATTAATTAATTTAGTTTTGGCTGCATTGGGTCTTCATTGCTGCGTACGGGCTTTCTCTAGTTGCAGCGAGTGGGGGCTATTCTTCATTGCAGTGTGTGGGCTTCTCATTGCGGTGGCTTCTCTTCTTGCGGAGCATGGGCTCTAGGTGCGCGGGCTTCAGTAGTTGTGGCTCGTGGGCTCTAGGCACAGGTTCAATAGTTTTGGTGCACGGGCTTAGTTGCTCCGTGGAGTGTGGGATCTTCCCGGACCAGGGCTTGAACCCTGTCCCCTGCATTGGCAGGTGGATTCATAACCACTGCACCACCAGGGAAGTACCTGGAAGGCGAAGTCTTAAGCACTGGACTGCCAGGGAAGTCCCTGAAGTCCACTGTTAACACTACTGATTCATTAACACATGATAGATTCAAATATTTACTACAAAGTACCTACTGATGAATAATAAAATGAATAACCACAGGCTTTAGTCTCTTACATTTTTACAAGCTTTGTAAATTTGTCCACTTAAGTCTTTTCTTTTTACCACCACTTGTGGCACATTTTAGCAACTACTTCAGGTTGTACAGAATTAGCATTTTCTCAACTTCTTTCAAAATATTCTTACCAGTAATTGCATGCAGACTCTTCATAGAGATTAATTCTTTAGTCACTTCAAACTTAGCATTGACTTCTGGAATAAACAGATAATGTCGGTAACAGTATGAGCAGTACATGCTGGTAACGTCTGTAACTCATGAAGAACTAGGGAGAACCTCCAAATCATTTGCCTGGTTTGAAATTGAATTTTGATGTTGCTCTAATATCTTCAACTGTCTGGGCCTTATTCTCACTGAAAGTCTAGTAGTCTGAAGTTTATGTTCTCTGCATGTGTAACTTTGGCTACTGCAATAAAATAATGGTGATTTAATTAACTCTGTTGGTAAGTGGCTTTCCTTACTTGGCTAACAAATGAGCCATTTCAAAACCTAACTTTGGGGCTTCCCTGGTGGTGCAGTGGTTGCGCGTCCGCCTGCCGATGCAGGGGAACCGGGTTCGCGCCCCGGTCTGGGAGGATCCCACATGCCGCGGAGCGGCTGGGCCCGTGAGCCATGGCCGCTGAGCCTACGCGTCCGGAGCCTGTGCTCCGCAACGGGAGAGGCCACGGCAGAGGGAGGCCCGCATACCACAAAAAAAAAAAAAAACAAAAAAAACCTAACTTTGGTTGCAGCCTCACTTTATTTTTTTATGGAGAAATTTCACTGTTATAGATACTTTGTCTTAAATTTTCTCCTTTTTTCTGACTATTGATTACCTGTGAGTTAGGAATACTGACATGAGTGCTTGGTATGATATGGTCAACATATGTTGTATTCTTTTAGGACAGCTATAGTACAATTGCATAAAAAGCACATTGCTTTGCTATCTGATTCAATAACAAAATGATCACATTCCACTGTGCCTTAAAAGTTAGACATTTGAAGTGCCTTTCTATCTTTTCTTGTTTTGACATAACAGATATGCACTGGTAATAATATAAGGTGCGTGTCATGTCATGGTGATCCTCATGGCACTCTGTGCTGTGAAGTTAATAAGCACATCACTGCGGTTTATAGTGCACTGAGTAGCAGTAGGAGGCAGGAGTGCCATATACTGTTTTAACTATTTGACTCTCTGCTGTCATAGTCTGCAAGCAGACTATGTGCATGGGGCTGTGTTCTAATAAACTGTATTTATGGACACTGAAATTTGGATTTCATGTACTTTTCACATGTCACAAAATATTATTTGATTTTTTTCCCAACTGTTTAAAATAGTAAAATCCATACATAACTCATGGGCCTTGCAAAAATAGTCCGGATTTGGTCCACAGGCCTTAGTTTGCTGATCTCTGGTCTAGAGAAAAAAAAATAGGGCTATCTTTACAAGAGATTGCTAGGGGTAGAGTGAATAACTGAATCAGATTTTGAAGGATTGAGTATGCTATTAAGTTAAGACAATTGATGATCAGAGTGAATACAACCAGCATGGATCTGAAGGAGTGGGGAGGCCAGGGTGGGAAAGGCATTGAAAGGAACTGAAAGAGGGCTGTTGTGGTCAGAGGATAGCAAAGAGTGGAACCAGATGAATTTGAAGAGATAATCAGAAGGCAGAACATGCAGGACTATGTAGACATGGTAAGTGTATTTTATTTGAACTTGCTCCTAATCATTTTTTTCTCCTTGCGGAGGATCGGCTCTAGTAGCCCAACAACTGCTTGCCGTTTGAAAAGGCTACCTATCCCTTCCTCAACTACCCCACCCTTATGAGGGATTGTGTGTGTGTGTGTGTTTGTGTATTTTATCCCTTGTAAATCTGCCAGTTTGGAAAACCAGAAAAATTCCCAATATTGCTTAGGAAAAGTTCCTATCATAGTATTTTTTTTTTGGCTGCATTGTGTCTTCATTGTTGTGCGTGGGCTTTCTCTAGTTGCGGCGAGCTGGGTGGCTTCTCATGTTGCGGAGCTCGGGCTCTAGGTGCGCGGGCTTCAGTAGCGGTAGCACGCGGGCCCTAGAGCGTGCAGGCTTACCAGTTGTGGCTCGCTGGCTCTAGAGCGCAGTCTCAGTAGTTGTGGCGCATGGACTTAGTTGCTCCGCGGCATGTGGGATCTTCCCGTACCAGGGATCGAACCCATGTCCCCTGCGTCAGCAGGCGGATTCTTAACCACTCCTCCACCAGGGAAGTCCCCTTATCATAGTATTTTGATTAATCTATTAAAATTTATATTTCTTTACAGACATCCTATGCTCAACTCCTTGCAGCAACATGTCTTTCAAAACTTATTAGCCGAGTCAGTCCTTTGCCGATTGAACAAAGAATAGATATCAGTAAGTGGTTTATTATGCTTTTTATCAAATTGCACTTTAAAAATAATTTTTGTTTTTAAATATGCTAAACTGTTAACAGGCATGCAAGTTATTTTACTGTCATTTTTAAAGATTAGTCAAGTCTCCTTTACACATGTAGTGATAAACAACGATGTGTTATACAAAAATGTGTTGTCAGAAAAACATTTGTTTAGTTTGATAATAAATAATAACTAGCATTTTATTGTCTATACTATTTACTAAGATTTGCGCTATCTCATTTTATCTACCAAACTTCTGAGATGGGCACTATTGTTATCCTCATTTTGTAAATGAGGAAATTAGATTTGATAGGCTCTATAATGTGCCCAAGATCATAACACATCTAGCAAGAAGTAGAGCTGTGATTCAAACTTACACAATTTTTGTGGAGTCCATGCTCTTAGCGATTATCTTAACATCATTTACAACTAAATGATGGGAAAGAAGTCTACTCTCCAGCATTTCTCAGGATCCTATATCAAAATCATATGGGATGCATATAAAATCAAAAGCAGATTCCTACTTATTCGGAAAATAATGTGTATATGGATGAACAGTGCTTGGAACTTAATTTAGTTGGAAAATTGATTCTATAAAGTACCAATATGCTTTCAGAAGTAATGTATTTTCATATTTTAAGTGTGTGAGTTTGTTTTTCATATGGACAAAACTCTGATAGTTGAGGTATGGGAATTTTTTTGTTATCTTTGTTCATAATAGACTGTTGACTCATTTCTGCTCTCCATCCTCAAGGTTTACATGATTCATATTTGTGTAACAGAAAAGTTGAAGTGTAGTATTATATATGATGGTTCTTTAAGCTCAGTTTTTGAATGGTCAGATCCCACAATGATTTGTCATTTGCCTCATATGTTTGACTGATATTTCTCTTAAGTACCTAATAACAGAGGGAAACTCCTTCAACTTGATAAAGAACATCTACCAAAAAAAAACCTACCAGGCTTGGGGGTTCCCTGGTGGCGCAGCGGTTGCGCGTCCGCCTGCCGATGCAGGGGAACCGGGTTCGCGCCCCGGTCTGGGAGGATCCCACGTGCAGCGGAGCGGCTGGGCCCGTGAGCCATGGCCGCTGAGCCTGCGCGTCCGGAGCCTGTGCTCC